>NC_063057.1:24450580-24750580 GCF_018812025.1 Megalobrama amblycephala | reverse complement strand
TCTCTTCAACCTACAGCACAGTCTCTGGTGAGATAAAGTCAAATGCAAAGACTTAATAAAACAGAACAGACTGTAACAGCTGGCTTTTATGCTCACAACATTTGTCTCTTTGACCAGTTTTTCTTGTTTCTCTGCCGTATGACGCAGGGGCTTCTTTCCGCAGATTTAGCTGTAAGGTTTAATCTGTCAAAGGCCACAGTCAGTCGGATATGTATAACTTGGGCTAACTATTGAAGGGGTGGATTCTAGAATCCACTGCCGCTTCAATATATATCTTTTAAGTTATTAATCAACATTTATATTTCTGTTAAAATATTTGAATGATTTCTTCACTGTATGTTAAAGCATCTATTTTCCTCTGTACCTCTCACTAAGAGAAAAGAACATGTTATCAGTATGTTTTGGGAAAGTTTCCTGCTCAGAGCAGAGCTCAGATCAACTTCAGCCTTGAAGAAGCTGTGAATCATGTGTATCTGTGTATGTGCGCTAAGAGTTTTGTGCAGGTCCCTTTGTACTGGACAACTGCCATTCTGCTTGAGACCAGCAGACACCATGTTATGACCCCAAAAGGACATCCGGTACCTAAATCCAGGGTCCCCCTCGTCATCACCGTGACAAAGGGAGATATGCTTCTTACTATCTGTCCACGTGTGGAAAATTTCTAATCTTGTCTATTTTTCTTAGCCAATCAGAATCATCCAACCTGAAGTAATGACGTAGTTAGTTGACTCTGTTCGAGTATAATTGTTGTGGAAATGTGAATGTACGCAGAGCGGCCTACGAACTCCTTGGGAGACTTGAAGCTGGCTTCTGCTGATGAAACTGCAAACTATTCTTCATTAAATTTTTCTTCAATTTATTTTTTTTTAAAACTTTGACTCCGGGTCTTTATTCAACATATCTGGTTTCAAGGGTCCTAAACTGTTTATCCCCAACACTATCTTTATTTTATGCTTGGCACACTACCAGTATGGCCAAGTAGAGAGGCTATAGATGAGCTAATGCTTCAAGCCTTGCTTCAAGCAGACATTTCCCAAAACATGTGCTGTGATATATTTACAGAGATCCATATTCAAACAGCAAGCTCAAAGGTTCTTAACACGGTGACATACTCTCATTACAAAGGCACCACAACTTTGAAATCCCTGATTGGCATCACCCCCTTTGGGTCAGTTAGCTTTGTAAGCAACCTATACACCGGCTCCATCTCTGACAAGGAAATCACCAAAGAGTCAGGCATTCTAAAACTCCTTGAGCCAGGTGATGAAGTAGGGCTGGACAATAATTCAATATCAATATATATCGCGATATAATTTTTTTCGATAACGGTGATATGATTTTTAAACACATTTCCGGTATTTCGATATACATTACAGCATCACTGACTTGAGGCGCAGCCGTTAGAAAGAGCAGAACGCGATTGGCTATTTGCGTGATGACGTACCCCAGATAGCAAAAATCATCTGGCCCAGATCTGGCCCAGACACTTCTTAAGTTCTGGCCCAGATCCGTAAAACGGACTCGGGCCGGTGTCTTTTGGCACAACGGGCCAATACCGGCACGGATCCGTTTTTCCTCATCTGGACCAGCACTGGGCCAGCTCCGGACCACATGTGGATTCCTTTATGCCGATTTGGGCCAAATGTGGGCCAGATCTGGTCCAGCTCTGTTCTGGATCTGGTCCAGAACCGTGCCGGATCAGGGCCAGCTCATTTTGTATACAGCACACCCCCTCCCCCCCTCACCCCTCTGAATAGTATACATATCTAGAATTTCAAGAATCTTCTCATATACATGATTAAATATTTTATTGTCTGATATTTTTTCTGTTAAGTTTTAACATTAAATACTTAGGCAATACAAAGTTTAAAGTACTGATTTAGATTTATAGACAATTAATGTACTGAACACTTTTTTTTACACTAAAATACGACCTTATAATCTATTGTTAGCACTACTACAGCAACTACTTACAGTAAACATACATTCAAAATACAATTGGACAGAGTAAATTTGACATAATCAAGGGCTTTATCTTTTAATCCATCTTCTATTTATTTGGCATATTAAAACAAATACACAAAACAATGCAAAACAGTGGATCTTTTTCTTTTGATAATTTTTGCACAAGTACTCAAAGTTTATATAAAACACTTAAGTGTCTCTACTTGCCATTAAAGTGTTAGTTCACCCAAAAAAATAAAACAATGTCATTATTTACTCACCTTCATTTTGTTCTACAACCGTAAGACTTTCATTCATCTTCGGGACACAAATTAAGATCTTTCTGATGAAATACAAGAGCTTTCTGTTCCTGTTGACAGCTATGCAACTACCACTCTGATGCTTAAAAAGCTCATAAAGAGATTGTAAAACTAATCCATATAAATCGAGCACTTTAGTCCAAAATTTTCTGAAGAGACACAAGCGCTTTATTTGATGAAGGATTTTATTCACATATAAGCATTTATCAACTCACACGTCAGTTGTGGTAAAGGGAAGCTATAAGGTTCATTCTTGTGTTACACAGCACGCTTGAGCATCAGCAAGAGATTTGTTCATCATATAAAGTGATCGTTTAATCCAAATTCAAGACAATTTGGATTAAACCACTCAATTTATATGGATTAGTTTGGCGATCTCTTTATGAACTTTGTAGCTGAAGTTCATAGAAGTGTAGAAGAGGTAGTTGTGTAGCTGTCAACAGAGACAGAAATCTTTCAGATTTCATCAAAAAGATCTTCATTTGAGTTCCAAAGATGAAAAAGTATTACGATTTTGGAACAAAATTAGATGAGTAATTAATGACAGAATTTTCATTTTTGGGTGAAATATCCCTTTAAAGGATTAGTTCACTTTCAATGAAAATTACCCCAAGCTTTACTCACCCTCAAGCCATTCTAGGTGTATGTGACTTTTTGATGAACACAATCGGAGATATATTAAAGTATTAAGCTTGAGGGTGAGTAAAGCTTGGGGTAATTTTCATTTGAAAGTGAACTAATCCTAAGTCTCTAGTTACATCATATTCAATAAGCTTAAAGGGATCATTCACCCAAAAATGAAAATTTGCCGTTAATTTACTATCAGTAAAGAAGATTTTTAGCTGAAAATGTGGTCCTTGGTGATTTGTATAATATAAAAGTATAATATAAAAGTCAATGGCTAGTCCCTTTGAGAGTCAAAAAAACATATTCAGGCAAAACAAAATGAATACGTGTGGCTCCAGATGATTCATTGAGGTCTAATGAAGCGAAAACATTGGTCTGTTTCGCTTCATAAGACCTCAATGTAATGTCAGCATCAGTCACAGGTATTAACTTTGTTTTGCCTGTAATATGTTTTTATGACTCTCAAAGTGACTGTAGCCATTGACTTGCATTCACCAAGGACCATGGTTTCAGCTAAAAATGTCACCTACATCATGGATGGCTTGAGGGTGAGTAAATTAACAGCAAATTTTCATTTTCTGGTGAACTATCCTTTAAACATTGATACACAAATAGTTAAACAATCTCACAACTTTTCTTAATGTATATTTAAAGAAGAAAATAGAAGAAATTGGGAAAAAAGCATACAAATAATAATTTCATATAATGAACCATAAACACATCAAGAACCAATCAGGACAGTCGGAAAACCATGGTATTACAAACCACTTCATATGTGCCGTTTAATTCCCATGAGGCATCTGCAGGGAAAAAAAAAAAGAAGAAAGCTGTTAGATATTCATGTAATTGTCCCACTAAATCAAGAATCTGACTGTTGTGAGGCTTGCTGTGTGTAGTAATTTCTGATGTTGGTGGAGATATTAGCCTCATTCAGACTGTCAGTCCAAATCCGATTTTTGTGCATATCCGATTGGAATGCAATCATAAAGTGTGAATCCACATTTCATGTAATTTGTTTTGCAATTTTTACAAATCTGCTTTGAGCTACATTCATATGTGGTTTGAAATCATATTCACATGTCATTTCTGGAAATCAATTTCAGTTTGACCGATCTGATCAGAATTTGCGTGGTTTATGTCACTTTCTCAGATTCCAATCGAATACACAAATAATCGTATTTGGACTGACAGTGTGAACATAGCCTTTGACACATCAGACAGGCTGTGTATTTTGTCTTTCAATTTCTCCTTCTCACTCTATGTTAAAGCACACCAAAGCAATCTAGTGCTATTGGTCTGATCACTCGGCTTTGGCTGATATTTTGTTGACACTTATTTACATCACACAAATGAACACCAACTTTTAACAACTGCTGCAAATTAAATGATTAGTTCCACTTTCAAGTAAAATTTTCCTGATAATTTACTCACCCCCACGTCATCCAAGATGTTCATGTCTTTCTTTCTTCAGTCGAAAAGAAATTAAGGTTTTTGATGAAAACATTCCAGGATTATTCTCCTTATAGTGGACTTCAATAACCTCCAAACGGTTGAAGGTCAAAATTACAGTTTCAGTGCAGCTTCAAAGGGCTTTAAACGATACCAGACGAGGAATAAGGGTCTTATCTAGTGAAACGATCGGTCATTTTCGAAAAAAATAAATAAAAATACAACTGTATATGCTTTATAAACACAAATGATCATCTTGTACGTGCTTCCGCTTTCCTTATTCTTTAAAAAGCTTACGCTGTATGTCCTACACCTTCCCTATTCTACTTACGGAACGAACGCGGCGCCAATTCCGTTTTTTTCTGTAAGTTGAATAGGGAAGGCGTAGGCCATACAGCCTGTCTGGAACCACTGGAAGTCCACTATAAGGAGAAAAATCCTGGAATGTTTTCATCAAAAACCTTAATTTCTTTTCGACTGAAGAAAGGAAGACATGAACATCTTGGATGACATGGGGGTAAGTAAATTATCAGGAAAATTTGATTTTAAAGTGAACTAATCCTTTAAAATTACCAGAATAAAAAAAAAATCACTCATGTATGTATCGTGATAAAAGTCTGTTCTCCTATACACATTTTTCACTGTTGTATCCAAGTAAAAAATCTGTAAATTTCTCCTTATGCTTTTCTCATGTACAATTTGAACTAAATATGAATATAAAAAAAATATTAATATTAAAAATATTAAAATAATGCTTTTCGTATAATGTTTTCTAAAAAAAATAAGACAAGCCCAGTCCACAGAAAATAATCTCTAAATGTAGAGATAATACTGTTCAGTATTATATAAATAAATGTGCTGCAACTGGGCTTGGCATACACTAACATGTGACAATACAAACTCAACTGCCCCTTTTTTCTTTATGAAGTCAGCTACTATTGCTTATTGTAATGGTATGGTGACGAAACACAACCCGCCACTACGCTGCTTCTATCTGAAATTTACCTCAGTTAAGGCCTCTTTGGCTTTGGCACGTTCCTTCTGGCCACCGCCACAGTCAAAGGCAAGAATCTGCTGCACTGGTAGAGGACTGGTTATTCCTTACAACTCCTGTTGAGAAAAAAATATATATATGTGTGTGTGTGCAATAAACATCTCCAACCTCCAGACTAATAAGCTCCTGAATCCTGATTGAAATCTCATCAGTAATGTAGATCAGTTAAAGGATAAACAGGTATATAGAGAATTTAAATAATAATTTAAATTTAGCAGAATCATTTAATATGCTGATTTGGTGCTCATGCAAAATTTCTAATTATTATCAATGTTGAAAATGCTTGTGCTGCTTAACATTTTTGTGGAAATGGTGATACTTTTTTTTAGGATTCTTTGATGATTAGAAAATGTTAATTAATTTATTTGCATTTATTGAATTAAGTTTATTACAACATTTACTAAATAGAATTTTTTTGTTAATAAATGTCGTCATTTAGGGTTGACTGTCACTTTTGATCGTTTTAAAGTATCATTGATGAAGTATTAATTTCTCTTTTTTAATCTTACCACAAATGTTTGAATGATAGAATTGTTTCCACAAAAATATAAAGCAACACAACTGTTTTGAATACTGATAATAATCATAAATGTTTCTTGAGCATATTAGAATGATTTCTGAAGGATCATGTGACACTGAAGACTGGAGTAATGATGCTGAAAATTCAGCTTTGCCATCACAGGAATAAATTATATTTTACTATAGAATGCAGGTTAATAATATTTCACAATATTACTGTTTTTACTGTATGTTTGATTAAATAAATGCAGCCTTGGTGAGGAGAAGAGACTATATCATTAGTTAGCATTAGTTGACATGAACTAAGAATGAACCACTTTTACATCATTTATTATAATAAATGATGTATAATTATAATCATTGTTAATGTTAATTTCAACATTTACAAATACATTAAATTCTAATGTTGTATTTGTTAACATTAGTTAATGCACTGTAAAGTAACATGAACAATGGACAACTGTATTTTATTAGCTAAAGTTAACAAAGATTAACAAATAACTATGTAATGTTAATGGTTAGTTCATGTTATAAACTAAGAAATGAACCCTTGTTGTAAAGTAACGTTACGGGTCTGCGGTAGGCCTTAGCTAGATTACGTTAACACTAGCTTATCACTAGCATTACCACGCAATTAAAACTTTAACAGGGAAAATTAAAGCAGTTAAAATTCGTCAGTTATATAATTATAATCCTCTGGATCGTCTGCGTGTTAGCGTGCCCTCTGCTAACATAAGAGTTAACTAACATTACGATTCAATACCGATCTAATAAGCAATAAAAACTCCAAACCTTAAGTTTAAACTTTAAGACAACGAGTACACAATATAATTAATAAGAAATTAATTCATTAATAGAACAGTTTGACTTACTTTGGTGATGTTTTTGAAGTAGGATACCGACCGAGCACCGTCTGTGTCTGCCTCCTCTTCTAAACTCCAGAAAAAAAAAAAAATTCGCGCGCTCGTTTCCACGGATACGGGCCGAATCTGCGTTGCGACTGTTGTTCCCGCCCACGGAAACCGGGACCGGGCTGGATCCGTTTTAGAGCAGTGAAACGGAGGTGACTGTAATGCGGATTTGCCGGTTTGAAAACGGATCCGGCACGGAGTCACCTGCTGTCTGGGACACCACAGAGACATGCAGCCACCAGCCAGTGCTCAACAGTTGTACGCTAAGATCAAACGCGAACGCGGCAAGTTTTACAAAATGAGTACACCTGATGCAAATGCGACGGAACAAGCTTCCACAACTTGATGAAAATATGTGTGCAAACACCGTGCTGGTTAATGTTTGGTGCAGGAGAATGTGTGAAATAAAAACTTTTAACACGGATACTTTATTCTGTATGAGCTATGTGTCACGTGGCTAGTGTTATTAAACTCATCGCGGAGCTCCGCGCTGAAACCGAGCATATGCGCGCTCCGCGTGTATATCATAAAACAATCGTATTTTTCATGTGTTCGTATTCAAACTCCAGTTCTGACCGCATCGCGAGCAAAATACAAACAACACACGTGCTGTGCTGAGGGAAACCGCCTACGGCTCACATGTTTGAACGCAGCTAGAGCAGGCAGAGGTGAATGAACAGAACTTTTGTGATATTTGAATTCTCCGCTGTAATGCGATCTCACGCGAACATATTTTCCATTTGTGCTGGTAGATTACTGCAAAACAATCCACATGCACACAAACCTCTGCTCTGGTCGCGTTGCAGGAAACACATTGTGTTGTAGCACTGAGGAAACGAGCACCAACGATATGTCTCTGAATGACAAGAGACTGAGGTGAGAGAAGTGATACTTTCTCATGCATAATACCGCAATTATAATCTTATGCATACTACAGCGCAGTGATTGATTAAATGAGCTTTATGTCATGAATATATAGGCTATGTCGAGATTCGCTCGAAACGGTCTACGTCAGCATGTTCGACCATGCCCATACTTGGGCCGAAAGTACACGATTACATCAGATTTTGTGATGTTTCTCCGACTCAGCTTTTCAAACAGGAAGACAGAAATCGCTCTGAAAAATGCAAAAATCACTATTTTTCACTTATGAATAACATTGAGTACCTTTAGTGTTTTCAATGATGTGCAGCCTATACATATCTGTTTACATCTCAAAAAAAGTGTTTTGGGGTTTCATGACCCTTTAAGAATAATAAAATCAGCCTACGTTAAAGTTTAATGTTTAAGATATTAATATTATTAAAGTGAGTGAGTCTTATGTCTATTTTTATGTTTGTATGAAGGCTAAATACAAATAAAATCTGAACATACATTTATTTGTACTGTTTTTATTTCTAAAATATTATATAGTTTTATAGGAAGAGATTTCATAGATTTGGCAAATTAATTTTTCAGACGTTTGTAGGTACAGACATCCGTTGTGGCCGTTCTTGGCAGTTTTTCTGAGGCTATTATATAGTTCATATCGATATCGGAATTATATCGTATCGACCGAAATTAAGAATTATATCGTGATATAAATTTTGGCCATATCGTCCAGCCCTATGATGAAGTAATGGCTGATAAGGGCTCTCTTATCAGAGACCTCCCTGCTGACATAGATGTCAGTCTTGTAACCCCAACTTTCACAGGGCCAAGCGGACAATTCAGTAAAGATGAAATTGCACACACCCAAGAGATTGCCCGCTTGAGGATACATGTAGAGAGGGCTATCAGACGCATCAAAGAATATCACATTTTTGATGGTGTCCTACCCCTTTCACTATGTGGTTCAGTCAACCAGATGTGGACTGTTTGTGCTCTACTGACACATTTCCAAGGACCTCTATTTTAAAGGAAAGTTTCACCCAAAAAAAAAATTGCTGAAAATGTACTCACCCTCAGGCAATCCAAGATGTAGATTAGCTTATTTCTTCATCGAAACAGATTAGGAGAAATTACATCATTACATTACATTACATCACTTTCTCCACCAATGGATCCTCTGCAGTGAATGGATCCAAACATGCAGCTTTTCACTTCACAAGAAGTTTGGACTCTCCTTTTAATGGCATCCATTCATTGCAGAGGATCCAATGGTGAGCAAGTGATGTAATGCTGAATTTATCCAAATCTGTTCTAATGAAAAAACTAACTCATCTTCATCTCGGGTTGCCCGAGTTTTTATTTCCGGGTGAAATATTCCTTTAATCCAAAAAACAGACGTTTTAGGTTAGTTCAACTTTTTTTTTTCTTTTTTTTCCCCGTCATTTAAATGTTGTTACTTTGATTTAATGTTATAATTTGTACAGTAGATAGAACATATACATTGGAACAAATTTATACATTTTTATATATGTAAATATGAGTTATAAAACTGTACATAAATTACTTTACTTTAGACAATATACAGTGAAATTCATTTATACATAAAACAATTTTTGTACAATCAGTGGAATTCAGTTTCTTCAATGTAAAATCTAAAATCTAAAATCTTGCCAACAGAGCCTGGGCCGGCCCTGATACAAATACATCAAATACGTTACAGTTTGTATATAATACATTGTTTAATTTACTCACCATCATGTCATCCTTGATGTTTATGTCTTTCTTTCTTCAGTTGAAAAGAAATTAAGGTTTTTGATGAAATCATTCCAGGATTATTCTCCTTACAGTGGACTTCAATGGCCTCCAGAGGTTGAAGGTCAAAATTACAGTTTCAGTGGAGCTTCAAAGGGCTTTAAATGATACCAGACGAGGAATAAGGGTCTTATCTAGAGAAATATATATATTTAAAAAAAAAAAAAAAAAGTTTCATCAATAAATGTTCATCTTGAACTAGCTCTTCTTCTTCTTCTTCTTCTTCTCTATTATAATTCCAGCAGTGTAGACGCTGCTAAGTGTATTACTGCCCTCCACGGGTCAAAGTTTGAAGTAGTTGTTACTTGAACTAGCATATTGTATATAACAATTTAGTTCAAACTTTGACCTGTGGAGGGCAGTAATACACTTAGCAGCGTCTACACTGCTGGAATTCAAATTGAGAAGAAGAAGAACAAGAGAGCTAGTTCAAAATGAACATTTATGGTTAAAACGCATATTTTTTTTTTTTTTTTTGACAGATCGTTTCTCTAGATAAGACCCTTATTCTTCGTTTGGTATCATTTAAAGCCCTTTGAAGCTGCACTGAAACCTTCAAACCATTGAACCCCAGTGAAGTCCACTATACGGAGAAAAATCCTGGAATGTTTTCATCAAAAACCTTCATTTCTTTTCGACTGACGAAAGAAAGACATGAACATCTTGGATGACATGAGGGTGAGTACATTTATCAGGAAAAGTATATTTAAAAGTGGACTAATCCTTTAACAATGAAGACTTTTCTTGCTATTGATTTAATAACAAATATGTGAAAGATTACATTTTTAATTTGACTGAACCTTTTAGCAATACTTCAGTATTGAATGAATTGCATTTAATTTTGGTGCATCTTTTACTTAAACTGATTCTTGAAAGATAACTTTTTACACCTTTTATACCCATGTTTAGGATCAAATGAACTTGTCCACATTTTTATATTGGTGAAACACACTGAGATGAAATGTGTTTCAATTTGGACACATGAATGAACTCTGCTTTATGAACTCAAACAACGTTTTTAATATTTGTGTTTGTATCATGTTTGTGTTTTACTAGAAAGATTATCTGATAAAAATTGTTACATTTCTATGCACTTCTGTGATTGTAGACAATGGGTGCTTCTCAATTCTTATTTGTGCATCCTCGTTTCCTTTCCTTGCTTCCTTTCCTCACGTCTTAGCTCCACCCCTTCAGGATGCGAGGGAAGGACGCAAGGAAAATATGCGAGGAGGTAGGAATTGAATCAAGTGTAATGATATCCTCGCTCCCTTTAGCGTCACTTCAAAGCGTCATCAGCTGCACTCCAGGGATCTCTCCATATGTTATTAAAGTTTGGTTATTTAAAAAAATTATAATAAATATTAATAAAGCAAGATGCCCCGTTGAAATATATGAGGTATAAAGTTAATTTAAATTAAAATTATTGTGAGAGATATAAAGGGGGAGGAGAATTTATGCGTGCGTCACGTTTCTCAACGAGAAAGACTTCCGCAAAGGATGCACCTGTGTATCCTCGCTCATGACTCCTCAGGAAGCCTCCTCACTCCTTGTTCCTCACCTCCTCATGGTGCAATTAGAGAATTGAGATGTCCTTCAAGATGGCTGAGCTCGATCGTTTTCCGGGTCATAGGATGGAGGACGGAGGAGCGAGGAAACGAGGAGGGATCAAGCACCCAATGCTGTGTGCGAACAGGACTTTTATTTTGGAGCGACGACATGATGTCATAAGACTGCGCCGAGCTCCTGCATCTGCTGTGATTCTGCTGAAGAAAGGTTTGTTTTAAGAATTTAATCGGTTTTAATCGATGAAGACAGTTCAATGATTTATAGTTTTTTTTTTTTTTTTTTTTTTTTTTTTACAAGCTTTGTGAAATATTAGTTTATTTACCATTTAATGTTGATTTATTTATCTAACTGTAATGAAGGATATTTGTGTGAGTAAAGCTCATATCCACTGATGAGAAACAGTAAACCTGCGGCTTTTCATCAGTCATAAATCAGTTTATCATGAACACGAGTTCAGTCTCTGGAGAGTAATGATGGAGAAACTGAACTTTTCAACTCCGAGTCAATTGAATCAAATAGTTTGAGAAATGATTCAGTGAGTCACGACTCGTGCTGCTCAAACAGTGAACATGAACGAGAACAACAAACACTAACAAACTAACTAATCATGTTTTCATCAGTCATAAATGCCTAAATATTAAGTTTATTAATTTGCAGCGTTAGTTTTGAGTGTTTTTTGTTGTTGTTGTTTGAACAGGTCCATTTAAGACCATTAACTCTGTTAATTATTTTCTTCTTAAAGATGGAGTTTATTAAAGAGGAAACTGAAGAAAATAAGATTAAAGATGAGACTGAAGAAATAAAGATTGAAGAAACATTCAGAGTGAAACATGAAGATACTGTGAAACAAACAGGTTGGTTTTATTCTCACAGCTGAACTCAGTCATTTGATCATTATTAAAATGTCCAGCTCTACAGAAATAGAGAGTATTTTGTGCAACATTAAACCCAATATCTTCTTCTGAATAGAGAACAATGAAAGTATTTTTTTCTGTTCATGCTCAAAAGTGCTGTACTAACATTTAACATACCTGAACATAAATAGCAGTAATTGAACATTAAAGGTCCCGTTCTTCGTGATCCCATGTTTCAAACTTTAGTTAGTGTGTAATGTTGTTGTTAGAGTATAAATAAAATCTGTAAAATTTTAAAGCTCAAAGTTCAATGCCAAGCGAGATATTTTATTTAACAGAAGTCGCCTACATCGAACGGCCAGTTTGGACTACATCCGTCTACTTCCTTCTTTAATGACGTCACTAAAACAGTTTTTTGACTAACCTCCGCCCACAGGAATACACAAGAGTTGCGTTTGTAGAGTGTGTTTGTCGTCATGTTGTCGAAACACTGTTATTTTCATCCCGCAGTCCAATCACCGGGTCTGATTCCGGCTCAAATTGATAGGGTAAAATTAAAGACATGTTTACAATAACACTGAGCGCGTGCATCTCCACGTTATGGTAAGAGGCGTGACTTTTCCGGGCAAGATGCGCTAAGCTGCTGTCGAATCATAACACAGGAACCGCTGGCACAATCAGAACTCGTTACGTATTTCTGAAGGAGGGACTTCATAGAACAAGGAAGTCATCAGCCTGTTTTTATGACAGTGGAAACAGCGGCATACAGATAAGTAAATTATGTGAAAAATACTGTGTTTTTTTACACGCGAAACATGAACACATGTTATATTGCACACTATAAACACAATCAAAGCTTCAAAAAACCACGAAAAACGGGACCTTTAAATCAAGCAATAAATAAGTCCTGATTGAAACATTTTACATCAATAATCATTTCATGTGTGTGTGTCATATGGAGGAAAGTCAGCAGGGCGTGTAAAACATTTTGAAGTAGAACCGAGTGAACTGATAATATTTGATGAAACCAGTGAAAAATATTTACCTTGTCATTCGTGATTCAGGTGTAGGTTAGAAATCAATGAGCAGATTGAGACTAGAGGTGAAATGATGTGAAAATTACATACCGTGATTATTGTGACAAAATTATAATGGTTATCAATGACATGTTTTTGTTAAAGTTCTGATATAAACTGAAATAAGTTCAAAAACATGTTCAGTCCAAATTCGAATCCAAAGTTTTTGACGTCCACACTAGGGCTGGGCGATATATCGCATGCGATTCTCACGCGCATTTCGTCAGTAAAGCCGGTTCCCTGATTACCGCTAAATCGGCATCACCTGCTTTCAAATGGAGCGCCTTTTAATAGACAGAGCCGTAGTTCATGGACAAGCCACGCAAAATCGCGTTCAGTATCGAAGATGAATCGACTTTAGCGGTAATCAGGGAACCGGCTTTACTGACGAAATGCGCGTGAGAATCGCATGTGATATATCGCCCAGCCCTAGTCCACACTGTGTATCGCAGCTTTTCAGATCCGATTTGTGTGTTCATGCCACTCTTTCATTTTCTGGAATATCTGCATTGGTTTCATTGCATTGCATTGGTAGGCAAAAGCCAAAAAAAAAAAGTAACAAGAAGGGTTTGCAGTACAGATGTTGTCTTATTTACATCATGACACTGTGACTCCTGCATCTTATGAGGCAGCGGCAGCGGCAGTAGGTATGGACGGCTTTATTCTGTGCTGTCGTCTTCACTGGTCTCAACACATTTTCTCCGTTATATTGTCATGTTCTGCTGGTCTGGCACTTTGCAACAAACAAAACCTTGTTTCTGCAGCAACTTTAATCATGATTTCTATAACAACGCCTGATGTGTACATTTTATGTGGTGTGAGAGAGTCACATAGTCAAACACATTCAAAGCGTCTTTGCCAGGTGCAAGATCAAAAAAATAATCAAATAATACAAAAGAGATCTGCTCACTGTTCTTTCTTTTATTTAGAAAAGGTGGCAACACACATATTCAAGCCTTTAAACATTCAAGCCTTTACAGTATTTTCTGGAACATAAGTTGCATCTGACTACAAGTCAGCTCCATACAGATTAAGCAATCATGAACTTAGAGAGTTACATTTAAAGTAGCTAGACAGATTCTGCCAGTATTGGGCACTCGTTCAATGTAAATAGTGTTATCCGAGTTGACAAGATGGAGGGAAGCGAGCAAGGGAAGGGCTTAAAAATCTGAACTTGAGCGCAGCCCTGGACACTTTGTAGATTTATTAGAAATATCCATTTCCGATCATGAGTCTCTAATAATGAGCTGATGAACATAGAGCAGGAATGCCCAATCCTGTTCCTGGAGATCTACATACATGCAGAGTTCAGATCCAATCCTGATCGAACACACCTGCCTGTAATTATCAAGTGCCTCTGAAGTGTCATTTACGCTGTCATTACCCGAGTGTTGATAGCCTGCGAGCTGTTATGACTTAATTATGCTTTATGCTATTTGTCATTATGCTATTATGACTTAAAGGATTAGTTCACTTTTAACTACATTTTTCCTGATAAATTTACTCACCCCCATCTCATCCAAGATGTTCATGTCTTTCTTTCGTCAGTCGAAAAGAAATGAAGGTTTTTGAGGAAAACATTCCAGGATTTTTCTCCTTACAGTGGATTTCAATGGCTACCAACAGATTGAAGGTCAAAATTACAGTTTCAGTGCAGCTTCAAGGGCTTTAAACGATACCAGATGAGTAATAAGGGTCTTATCTAGTGAATCGATCGGTCATTTTCAAAAAAAATACAACCGTTTATGCTTTATAAACAAAATATCGCATTGAACGTACTTTCCGCTTCCGCATTCTTCATAACACTTACGCTGAATGTCCTACGCCTTCCCTATTCTACTTACGGAACGAACGCGGCGCCAGTTTCATTTTTTTTCCGTAACTTAAATAGGGAAGGCGTAGGACACTCAGCGTAAGCGTTATGAAGAATGCGGGGTCAAAGCTTTTATCGTTTGTTTCTGCTTCTTCTTCGTCTGTGTTTGGATTCGGAGGTTTGTTACTGATTCGGATTAGTAACAGCACCCCTACTGTATAAAGTGTTGGGTAAGTTACTCAAAAAAAGTAATCCACTACAAATTACAAATTGCTACATTAAAATTGTAATTTGATTACATTACTGATTACTACATGTAAAAAGTAATCAGATTACTAATTACTTTACATTCAAGTTACTTAAATACAATTTACAAAAATACACCACAAACTGAAACTCATAGTTCTGTAATATTTTTCAGTCAATATTAAATTACAGAAAGAAGTATGAAAACAACAACTTGACTTAAAAATATCTGTTAATCATCTATAGGTAGCTTATTCATTCAAATGCAATCATAACAGTCGCCTGAGGGCGCTCAACGACCACGTCATCTGTGAGCATGAGATTCTAACAAACTAAAAATAACTTTATTAAAATTAATCAATATATGAAATATTGTACACTTGTTAATGTGTTTATTTTTGTTTTCAGTTTTTTTTATAGTATTTAATGATTATGAACACATTAAGCATGACAAACCATACAATCGATTAAACTTCAAAGCTGGCAGGTATGGTATGTATGATTACAAAATAAAGTAATTAAGATTGTTTATTAATATTATTTTTTGAAGTAACATGTAGGATAAAAGTAGTTTTATCAAGTGTTGAGCGGTTTCTGTGGCAGCTACAGCTCTCCGACGCACAGATACATCAGTGTCCGAATTCACTCACTTTATTTCGTTCACTCTTTGCAGATATAGTGCACTCAAATGACATACAGTGGGTACGGAAAGTATTCAGACCCCCTTAAATTTTTCACTCTTTGTTATATTGCAGCCATTTGCTAAAATCATTTAAGTTTTTTTTTTTTCCTCATTAATGTACACACAGCACCCCATATTGACAGAAAAACACAGAATTGTTGACATGTTTGCAGATTTATTAAAAAAGAAAAACTGAAATATCACATGGTCCTAAGTATTCAGACCCTTTGCTCAGTATTTAGTAGAAGCACCCTTTTGATCTAATACAGCCATGAGTCTTTTTGGGAAAGATGCAACAAGTTTTTCACACCTGGATTTGGGGATCCTCTGCCATTCCTCCTTGCAGATCCTCTCCAGTTCTGTCAGGTTGGATGGTAAACGTTGGTGGACAGCCATTTTTAGGTCTCTCCAGAGATGCTCAATTGGGTCAGGGCTCTGGCTGGGCCATTCAAGAACAGTCACGGAGTTGTTGTGAAGCCACTCCTTCGTTATTTTAGCTGTGTGCTTAGGGTCATTGTCTTGTTGGAAGGTAAACCTTCGGCCAGTCTGAGGTCCTGAGCACTCTGGAGAAGGTTTTCGTCCAGGATATCCCTGTACTTGGCCGCATTCATCTTTCCCTCCATTGCAACCATTCGTCCTGTCCCTGCAGCTGAAAAACACCCCCACAGCATGATGCTGCCACCACCATGCTTCACTGTTGGGACTGTATTGGACAGGTGATGAGCAGTGCCTGGTTTTCTCCACACATACCGCTTAGAATTAAGGCCAAAAAGTTCTATCATGACGAACATCTTGTAAAGATCCATTTTGAGGGTTATATTAGCTGTGTGAACTTTGTTTATGCTGTTCAAGGCAAGCGCGAGCTCCGGGGGCGGGGGAGCACGAGATTTAAAGGGGCTGCAACCTATATATCGGTGCATAGTTATTGATGCCCCAAAATAGGCAGATAAAAAAATTTATTTAAAAAATCTATGGGGTATTTTGAGCTGAAACTTCACAGACACATTCAGGGGACACCTTAGACTTATATTACATCTTTTAAAAAGAAGTTCTAGGGCACCTTTAATAAAGTTAAAGAAGATAAAAATGTAGATATAAAATGGCTTATATGTAACATGAGAGATGGTAGTCAGAAACGGTAGTGCAAATAAGTCACAATGACAGTAGTGCAGGTGAACGGTAGTGCAAATAAACATATTTATGAAATAGACATTCTCAACTATATTTCTCGAATGTAAAAGATAAAACAAAACAAACAGCACCCATAGCGTGTGTCTCAATCAGCTCCCTTGTTCAGTAGTCAGGGCACTGATCAGGGAGTCGGCCACATTCATTTACACGGTATACTGATACATGACCTAGGAAGCTAAGGAGCTGTTTTAGACCCAGGGATGGTTTGTAGGGGTCTTCTTCGTCTACTTACTTTCTCTTTGTCGTCTTGGTATCAATGTGAGCTCAGCAAGACCGTTTCGTGCTTGAGAGCCACCAAGTCATGTTTTACTGTAATTTCAGCATCTCCAGGCACATGAACAAAAGCACCACTCTCATTGGTTGCCAGTTTAACGTGACGTGTCAAACCCCCCCAAAAAAACAAAAATGAGGTGTTTTTAAAAAAAATGATGCTTTTACGGCTGGCGTTTTTCGTGTCGGTGTGCACACTCACATTGGCGCCCTTTGTTTAGTCACGAGGAAATAAAGTTGGCGATAATCGCACGCACGACATTCGTCCCGGTGTGTACAGGCCTTAAGTCTGGTTCATTTTACTAGTGTAATTGCTCCGTACCATGCCCTGGCCCGCGTGAAGAGGCACGGTTGGATTATGCTTGGGTGCGGTACGGGTGTATTGAGATCGGTAACCACACCGGAGTACAGAAGAGCTTTTGAGTGAATTAATTTCAGTACATTTAGGTCTATAATGGATCCAGTTCTATCCCAATAGATGAACATTAGTTTGCGGTTAAAGCTGCAAATTCAGTGTCCGCTCTCTTCTAACAAGATGATGTTCTTAACCATATGTGATAAATAAAGGAGACATATAAAATGTGCAGTGGTGAGTCCCTTTGGATCAGTTTTGAAAACCACTGGTGTATTGTGTAGGGTCTGCACAGTCTCAAGGATGAGCAGGTCCCACCATAAACTGTGTTTAAGCCTCAATTCACGGAACTTTGGTTTGTAAATCTTACATCGATTCCGGCCCGGCAGACACTAATGGATCACGAGACTCTTTTTATGACTGTTTCGATAAGTCCCCTAACCTCTCCTCCGCGACTTCAAAGGGGGTGCAACACCATGGATCGGGTTTCTAGGGACCAGGTCCAAATTCCAAACGGTCATAAAAGGAAAATACACGCACACACCCACAGACACACACACACACACGGCTCCCCTACATAGAGACTGTATGCACAAACATTATACCTACAAATATGAATGTATCTGCCACTATGGTGCTTGTTGCATGTATGTGTTGCTAATGTAGAATCGTAGAATTGACTGTAGTAGGTTAGTTTTCATGTTAAACGATAGTATTAGAGTAGAAAGTGTATCTTCTTTATATGACGAGAGACACCTGTCGAGTTTGATCTCTCCGTAAAGCTGTGAATCCGAGCTATTCACTCATGTACGTTACATCTCTGTCAAATGCATCGTTCAATGTTTAATAATACTATGAAGAAAATGCATTGATTCAACATACCATAAATTAACTCGTTGGACAGGACAAAGGGATGTGGAAAACCGCCAAATTGCAACGCTAGCATTGGAGGACGTTATCAAGAAGGCGTTCTGGTCTGTTGTCTTTAAAACACCATGACACGCGTCTTTTGGTGCACAAGTTTTCTGCACGAGTTCCTGCCGTCAAGACGGACTCTCTTCTTTATTTTCCGGTCATATTACAACAGTTAAACCTTCGTTTGAAACTTCGCCGAAACAACCTCCGGAAGAAGCAACTATCAAACCGAGCGCTCCGAAACTCCAAGCACCCTGACTAACCTATGCAAGTATAACGTTTTTACGATTTTAAATACTGAGTTTCCTTGCTGGCTCTTAAAGGTGAACTGTTGCAATTTGACCTGCTTTGATCATCTCTTTCGTTTCTGCCTCTCCTTCTACTTTGTATGTATTTGTATTTACTTGTGTCCATTTAGCTGTATAACCTGTGTATTACCCGTTTCGTATATTAAACTCATTATATCCATGCTTTTTTGTTCACTTGCTCATTTTAGCAACAACCGAGTCACTTTAACGTTCTGATTCTAATATCCTTGCTCTATATTTGGAGGCTATGATAGAAAGTTAGTCTCCCGGCCCGAGAATAACATTTCTGTCGTGATAATCTGTGGATAATTTTCCGTTTCGGTGGACGAACTGATAGTTTTCCACATAATTATTAAACCAGAACTAATCATATATGTGATTGATTATAATTTGTTGTAGTTAATTCACCATATATGTTTAATTCCCGTTGGGTCGATATATGAACGTCATAAAGCTTTCTGAATTATGATATTCATATTTCATCCATAAATTGATTAATAACTGTACATCGCTACAATTGAGTATAAGATCTATAGACAGGATGGGCAACTCTGGTCCTGGAGGGACACTATTCTGCAGAGTTTAACTCCATCCCTGATCAAACACACCAGCAAAATTGCCTTCAGTCTTCAGGACTGCTTGAAAATTACAGATAGGTAGGTTGATTTGGGATGAAACTTTACTCTGCAAAACAGTGGTCCTCCAGGACCAAAGTTGCCCATCCCTGATACATAGGATAGGATAGGGTATAGATCATACATGTTGTTGGTTTTGATGTATTAAATGTCTAAATTGTTTTATGTCTGTTTTTGCCCTAGACCTAATGACACTGAAAGAGGCGAGTCATGAACTTAATGAAATGGAAGAAGAGAAAAAACATGATAAACATGATTTCATGACTGGGAAAAGATCGATACAGGCTAAAAAGACCTCCTTACAAAAAAGAGCTCAAAAGACTGGAAATAAAAGTTATTTCATCTGCCAACAGTGTGGAAAGAGTTTTGATCAACACAGAAACCTTCAGGTTCACTTGAAAGATCATACTAGAGAGAGCCCCTTCACTTGCCAACAGTGTGGAAAGAGTTTCACACTTAAAGAAAACCTTCTAGTCCACTTGAGAATTCATACTGGAGAAAAGCCTTTCACGTGCCAACAGTGTGGAAAGAGTTTCGCTGTGAAAGTAAACCTTCAAGTACACATGAGAATTCACACTGGAGAGAAACCTTTTACCTGCCAGCAATGTGGACAGAGTTTCACTGTAAAAGGAAACCTAATAGCCCACATGAGAATTCACACTGGAGAAAAGCCTTTCACCTGCCAGCAATGTGGAAAGAGTTTCACACATAAAAGAAGCCTTATAGTCCACATGAGAATTCATACTGGAGAGAAAGCTTACACCTGCCAACAATGTGGACAGAGTTTCGCACATAAGGGTAGCATTAAAGTCCACATGCGAATTCACACTGGAGAAAAGCCTTTCACCTGCCAACAATGTGGAAAGAGTTTCAGTCAAAAGGGAAGCCTTACAGCCCACATGAGAATTCACACTGGAGAGAGCTCATTTACCTGTAACCAGTGTGGACAGAGTTTCAGTCAAAAGGGAAACCTTAATGAACACATGAGAATTCACACTGGAGAGAAACCTTTCACCTGCCAGCAATGTGGAGAGAGTTTCAGATTTAAAGGTAACCTTAAGGGACACATGAGAACTCACACTGGAGAAAAGCCTTACATCTGCCAACAGTGTGGAAAGAGTTTCAGTCAAAAAGGAAAACTTGAAATCCACATGAGAATTCACACTGGAGAAAAGCCTTACATCTGCCAACAGTGTGGAAAGAGTTTCAGTCAAAAAGGAACATTTGAAATCCACATGAGAATTCACACTGGAGAAAAGCCTTACACCTGCCAACAGTGTGGACAAAGTTTCACTGTAAAAGGAAATCTTACAGCCCACATGAGAATTCATACTGGAGAGAAGCCTTTTACATGTGGTCAGTGTGGAAAGAGTTTCAGATTTAAAGGTGACCTTAAGGGTCACATGAAGATTCACTCAAAAATGACTCTCTTACAAGTTTCAAGTCACCAATTCTAATACAACTTAAGTAAAGGTCTTAGAGTATTTAATAAGTACTTAAAGGGTCATGAAATCCCAGAACACATTTTTTTGAGCTGTGAACAGATATACATAGACTGCACATCATTGAAAACACTAAAGGTACTCATTAATTTTATTTAACACTCTGAGGTATTGCCGGCGATATCACCGCAGTTTTTTTCTTACCACTGTGAAAGAGACTCAAAATACTCCGTTAATGTTGCACATACAATTAAGAGTTATACACCATTTTAATCTGTTGAATATCTTCGTTTATTTGTGTACACTCAGAGTAAAAACAAAATGCTTTGTGCTTTTTGTAAAATAAAGAAAACTAACATGATGCGTGATCTCTCGTCTCCCTCTGAACGAAGTCCAATCTGATAGTTCTCAGAAAATTAACTGTAACTTAGTGAATACTAATCACAAAAAAATAGACTTATGTCTAAAGAAATGTTGAAATGTCAGGTGTAAATCGTGTAAGTTAGGGTGACCATATTTTGATTACCAAAAACCAGGACACTCTGCCCGGCAATACTCAAATGATACCTCAAAGTTTACTCAAAGATGCCTTATAATTTCAATACATTTAAAAAATGCCTCCTCTGTAT
Organism: Megalobrama amblycephala; assembly: GCF_018812025.1. NCBI lineage: Eukaryota > Metazoa > Chordata > Actinopteri > Cypriniformes > Xenocyprididae > Megalobrama > Megalobrama amblycephala. The sequence goes on along the minus strand of NC_063057.1, from coordinate 24,729,095 downwards.
GGATTGTTATATTACAAAACACTATAACCAAAGACACAAATTCAGATAGGCTTCTCAGAGGTTACTCAACATATTGTATCATGACAAGTTAATGTCTCTTCTGTATTAGAAAAATAAATAATAAATAACTAAAAAATACCTCTGCTATATTAGCGATCCAAATTTAACAAAAATAGCTCTCACAAACTTACAAAAACTAACTAACAAAAAGTGTCTATATCTTTGGTTTTCTTCATCCTCGTTTTCCTCTTCATCCCGTTTTTCTTTCTCATCCTTCTTGCTTGCCCTTCTATATTTTGCTGTAGAGCTGATCTTTCCCTGCATTTTTTTGTTTCTTATCAAAGAGGCATGAAAGTTATAAAGAAATGTATATAGGCCTATCAGCTGTTACATCACAAGGTACAAAGGAAGAGCACGAGCTGAACTCATTGTAGACGACAGCTGAAGGTTGCTCTGCTGTTACACAAAGTATCTGTTATTCAGTTACAATCGACTGCACAAATCGTGCATACTAATGAAAACATAAACCGAAAATCTCGTAACACCGGTCAATTTAATGGCCCAATGAAAAATAATGAAAACCAGGACATTTTCATCACTTTATAAAAAACAACCAGGACAGCCAGGATAGGACATGAAAACAGGACATGTCCTGGGGAAAAAAGGACATTTGGTTACCCTCTAGGTCAGTGTTTCTCAACCCTGGTCCTGGAGGAGCCCCAACACTGCACATTTTGAAAGTCTCCTCTGTCTGACACACTCATTTCAGGTAGTGGAGTTTCTTCTAATGAGCTGATGAGTTGAATCAGGTGTGTTTAATTAGGGAGAAAGACAAAACCTGCAGTGTTGGGGGTCCTTCAGGACCAGGGTTGAGAAACACTGCTCTAGGTAGTGCGAGAATCCGGCCAAGTACCTGATTCCTCATTACATACCGGGTCCTCGGGCGTGGGTTTTTGGGCGCTGCGCGCTGACCGGTCCGAATTTTTCGGGGGGCGGCCGACGCGCTCCCCCGACCCTCCCGGGCCCCCCGACACGCCCTGAGCCGTTTCGGTCGGCCTGACCCCACCAGGGGTCAAACGGGAGTGCCCCCAAGTCCGAGGGCCTTATGAGGCAGTACCGGCCGCATCCAGAGTGTGGCAGACTCAACGTCCCAGTTCCTGGCTACTCGAATGAGCTTTCTCTGCCATTCGTATAATGGTGGACCGGTCACTTTCTCGCTTCCCTCCGTTCCCCGAACCCACTATTTGCCCGATTACCCACTATAGTGGGCAAATGACCAGGTGACCACCGCTGACCGTTCCTAAGCCACGCCCCCCGTCCCACGAACCCATTATTTGCCCAATTACCCACTATAGTGGGCAAATGATCAGGTGACCCCCCCGACCACTCCTAAGCCACGCCCCCCGTCCCACGAACCCATTATTTGCCCAATTACCCACTATAGTGGCCAAACGATCAGGTGACCTGCTGACCACCTCCAGGCCACGCCCCCATCCCAAAAAGCCACTATTCGCCCGATTACCCACTACAGTGGGCAAATGATCAGGTGACCCCCCCGACCGCTCCTAAGCCACGCCCCCATCCCAAAAACCCATTATTTGCCCAATTACCCCCTATAGTGGGCAAATGATCAGGTGACCACCCATGACCGCTCCTAAGCCACGCCCCATCCCAAAAACCCATTATTTGCCCGATTACCCACTATAGTCGGAAAATGACCTGTTGCCCCATGTTGAACCCTGCGGAACGCTTTATTTGGCCGCTGTCATGATTGTTCACTAACCAGTTAGACCATTCTCATTCATCAAGTTGAACCGTCGTTCCAAACCTGATAAAAAAATATTTTAACGGGAGCCGGGAATACAAAGACATCCCATTTCCCCGATTACATAGTGGTCGCCAAATAATGGGTTCCCGGAAAAAGTGCTTATAGATGCTTTTTTACATTTTATATAAATTTTTATGGATGAAACCACATGTACCATGCTTGGCGCACTCATTTGGATGCATTCCACTGACTTTCAAGTTTGTTTTGCAGCCAAAAAAGACAAGAACACAATTAAAAGAACCTTTTTTTAATTTAAAAAACAAGCATAACACAATACAAAAACACAATATAGAAAACAAAACAAATTAAAAACACTACCAACTAAAATAAAAATCAACATCAACTGTCGACAACTCATTGTGTTGGGCCGGTGGAAAACGTTCATCTGAAACACAAACCATTTAACAATTTAAGTTCACTTATTGAGTAACTTCAGCACTATTAGGATTATGATGATGATCAACCGATTCCTACTCCATATCTCCATCAGGCTCCGTTCGTGCTCCACGGTGTTCGGTGAGGCCGGCACCTGAGGAGGGGCCTCGGGCTGGGAAAAGTCGGGGACCAGGGGCATGGCGGGGTTGGTATCTCTCAATATTTTGAGCTTCCCCGCGGTCACCGACCTCTCCAGTGACCTCACCGTCTCTGAGCGCAATGACTCCTTAAACATTATAAAAACAACATTTCAGTATTCTTTAAAACAGGCAGCTATTTCATACATTAATGTACAAGTTTTAGTTTAAGACTGACTTACCGACATGCCCCCGTGGCCTTTCTCCAGGTGACTCTCGGGGTATTTCACCAGCTTGCTGCAGAGTGGGCAAACCAGGTTGGCCAGCCTCACTCTGTGGCGGCCAAGCTGGGCAAAGAGTCCTCTTTGCTGTTCGTTGGCCACTTCGTGGACCGTCCTCAGATGCTTGCTTATGTTGACGATCCATGCGGGGCACATCGGGCACTTGACTGCTATATTAAAAGACGATTTTAATAGGAGAAAAATGAAAAAAACATGTTCGAACACACAGTGTATGACGCAAAATGATTTATTACTGTGTCATAAACGATTCATAACACTTTGTGATGGCACAAGGAACTAGGATCACAGAATAGATCAACTTACCGGAGCTGTATCTTTTCGGCATGATCTGTAAAGGGGGAAAAAAGCAAAAAAAAAAAAAAATAAATTATTGTAATTTTATAACATTAATAAATTACTGTACGTGTGTAGTTGTTTTTTTTAGAAAAGCAGGCAACAAATACAACATCTAGAGACTGCAAGCTTTCAAACGATATACAGTTAGGTCCATATATATTTGGACACAGGCACAATTTTCATACTTTTGGCTCTGTATGCCACCAGAATAAAATGAAAATCAAAAAACCAAAATGCATTTGAAGGGCAGACTTTCAGCTTTAATTCAAAGGGTTGAAAAAAAAAATCAAGTTAAAGGTTCAGGAACTGCAATCATTTTTATGCACAGTCCCCCATTTTCAGGGGCTCAAATGTAATTGGACAAATGAATATAATCTTAAATAAAATGTTCATTTTTAATATTTTGTTGAAAATCCTTTGCAGGCAATGACTGCCTGAAGTCTGGAGCCCATGGACATCACCAGAGACTGGGTTTCCTCCTTTCTGATGCTTTGCCAGGCCTTAACTGCAGCTGTCTTCAGTTGTTGTTTGTTTGCGGGTCTTTCTGCCTTTAGTTTTGCCTTCAGCAAGTGAAATGCATGTTCAATTGGGTTGAGATCAGGTGATTGACTCGGCCATTGCAGAATATTCCATTTCTTTTCCTTAAAAAACTCCTGGGTTGCTTTTGCAGTGTGTTTTGGATCATTGTCCATCTGTACTGTGAAATGCCGTCCAATCAACTTTGCTGCATTTGGCTTAATCTGGGCAGACAGTATATCTCTATACACTTTAGAATTCATCCGGCTGCTTCTGTCTTCTGTCACGTCATCAATAAACACCAGTGACCCAGTGCCACTGGAAGCCATGCATGCCCATGCCATTACACTGCCTCCACCATGTTTTACAGATGACGTTGTATGCTTTGGATCATGAGCTGTTCCAAGCCTTCTCCATACTTTTCTCTTCCCGTCATTCTGGTACATTCTGATCTTAGTTTCATCCGTCCAAAGAATGCTTTTCCAGAACTGGTCAGGCTTTTTTAGATGTTTTTTGGCAAAGTCTAATCTGGCCTTTCTATTCTTGAGGCTTATGAATGGTTTGCACCTTGTGGTGAACCCTCTGTATTTGCTCTCGTGAAGTCTTCTCTTGATTGTAGACTTTGACAATGACATGCCTACCTCCTGGAGAGTGTCCTTCACTTGGCTGGATGTTGTGAATGGGTTTTTCTTTACCATGGAGAGGATCCTGCGATCATCTACTACTGTTGTCTTCCGTGGACGGCCAGGCCTTTTTATGTTGCTGAGCTCACCATTGCATTCTTTTTTTCTCAGAATGTACCAAACTGTGGATCTGGCCACTCCTAATGTTCCTGCTATCTCTCTGATGGATTTGTTTTGTTTTTGAAGCCTAATGATGGCCTGCTTGACTTGCATGGAGAGCTCTTTTGAACGCATGATGTAGATTCACAGCAACAGATTCCAAATGCAAATACCACACTTAGAATCAACTCCAGACCTTTTACCTGCTTAATTGATGAAGAAATAATGAAGGAATAGCCTACACCTGTCCATGAAACAGCTTTTGATTCAATTGTCCAATTACATTTGAGCCCCTGAAAATGGGGGGACTGTGCATAAAAATGATCGTAGTTCCTGAACCTTTTACTTGATTTTTTTTTTCAACCCCTTGAATTAAAGCTGAAAGTCTGCTCTTCAAATGCATCTTGTTTTTTTTTTTATTTTCATTTTATTTTGTTGGCACACAGAGCCAAAAGTATGAAAATTGTGCCTGTGTCCAAATATATATGGACCTAACTGTATAGTTTGACAGTATTACTGTAGGTTTAGACTAAGATATGACTGTTTTAAACATTTTTTACTTGTTGTATTGCAGTGACCTTCCAGGACCTTGGCTCAAATAACTCACCTGGCTGCTCAGGTTTAGGCCCAAAAATATATCTATACGGATTACAATTCATAAGAATCTCACGATACAGCTTTATGAGCGGCGTGTACTGGTGAACTAACCCCAACAGTACCGATGGATGTCGAGAAATGTACAAACGTGCCATTTATAATAACACTTAATTGCATAAATTAGTTTCCACGCTCATAGATTTATATAAATGCAATTGTAATAAGCAAAAGTTGTTTTATTCCATGTTTCTTCAAGAAGGTGAGTGAAGAGGATGTTTATACTGTCATAGAAGATAATTTTTTTCAAATAACCTCAATTAACTAAATACATAAGCTAGTTTCACTGCTTTTTTTTTTGTTATGATGAGAATGTACTGCAGTCCTATGCATTAGTATGTCTGAGATCATCTTCAGATGCTAAATGTGAGCAGAATTTACTTTTACAGATGCTTATGACTGCTAAAACATGGAAAACACAAACACACAATCACAGCTTTTGTTGCTACTAGCTGCTTCTTCACTCAGTATGTTAAGACGCACATGAATTAGTGTTTATTTCTCATGCCATAAATTGCTTTTAATATTTGTCCGTTTTGTAGTAATCAAGAGAAGCGTTATCATCGCTGAAGAAATAGCAGATTTTAATCTCCAGACACCGAGCAGGTCAAGCCCTGAAGAAATAACACCATAGACATCATCTTCTGACTGAACTAGCAAGGAGCTGTTGGAGTCAATGAGAAAGCTAGTAAGTTCAAGTAAAGTTTGGCACATTCAGTTAGACCATGTTACCTTTATTAATAGATACTTGTATACTATTTGCTCTTTACAGGTGGAATGTAAACCTACCTGAGTAAACGCCACTACTTTAATGATAATTTCTATGTTTACTGAGCGATGTGAACTGCTGTCATCCACGTCACATCATTGCTCTAACCGACGTTACCTGAAGTATACTTTCAGCGTAGCAGATATTCACAAGCGTCTGGAGCCAACTGTTGTATTATATCAAGAAAATGCAATTACCCTGCCTCCTTGTTAAAATTTTGGATGTCTGTTGCTACACATTTGGCCAATGTATTAAATAGTAGGTATTGCTTACAATATTATTGTTATTTATATGTGTTTGTTTCTAAGAAATGCATTATACTGTATGGCCAGAGATGTACAGTTATTGTTTGTGCCTGTCCATGAGAAGGAGGAGCAGAACTGGACTGCAGCACATAGAAGTGTGTGTGGTTCTATGTGTGTGTGTGCTCAAGGACATGGAGAACTGTGGTTCTACTCCTAGAACCTTATAAGGACATCAGCCATCTTGGCTGAGTTTACTGGAGTTCAAGGACACAAAAGCCAGACAGCTTGCACCTGCGAGGCCTTGAGAAGTGTCTGGAAACTTTGGGAAAGTTACAACGTATGTCAATCAAGAAGATAACGTAACGTCTGTGATAAACAACACGAGTATAAAAGACTGATGAGCTGATTGCCTCTTCGGATACTGATACGTCAGTACCCCCGACGCCTAGAAGCCCAGAGCTGAGGACAAGAAACCCCAAGCTGAAGATGGGAAGCCCAGCGCTGACTACACCTTTGACTCAAGAGTGATTACTGTATTTTATACTTTAATTATGAAGTTTTATTTGCCTTTACATTTTTGTTTATTATAAAAAGAAAAGTAACCAATTAAAAGAAATTTAATTGATTACAAAAGCTGCCTACCTTGATTATATATTTACTTATGGCTTGATTTATAGTGTTTTAAGACTTTGAACAAGAACGTACCACAGAGGAGTCTTCTGACCAAATTGTAAGTAATTTAAAATGCTTATAATTTAGGCCAGACTCGACTTACTTTACCTAACCTGAGAATAATAAATAATAAGGTTAAAAGGTGTTAAGATCAAAATACACACCGCAAAACAGTGCCTGGAAAAACAAGTGCGCCACATCGCAGGTGCTTCGCGACCACATCGCTTCTTTTATGAGCATGATTGCCTAAATTATAGTAAAAGCATTCGAGCAAATCACAAACATCGATTTAAATGACCTAAACATGTCCGATGCTACCAATAAACGTTACAGTTCTCAAACGGTATCTAGGGCAAATGTGGCACAGCTGTGTGAGCAGAAGTGCTACAGGTATAAATAGTGTACAAATGTATTCAGGGATTACATTAGTTCAGTACAGTGTTGTTTAGTGCAAGATTTTGATGTTAATTAAGCTAAAATAAAGTAAGGAAAAATATTTGCAACTGTTAAAAACTAATACTGTATGTAACAGTGTTACAGTGCTGTTTACATTTTTTTTTTTTTAAGTATGGCAAAAATATTTTAGTAATGAAATTTGAAGTAAATGAGAAATAATGCAAAGGAAAGTAGTTTTTCAGAAATGTTGCACTTTCTTGTGCTTGAATGTTAAAATGGCCCTCCTATGAGTTGTCAATCACAGCAACAGCCCCCAGCCAATTTAAGATTGAGACCCCTTGTATAGATCTTACATGTTGTTGGTTTTGATGATTTAAATGTCAAAATTTTTTTATGTCTATTTTTGCCCTAGACCTAACGGCACTGAGAGAGGCGAGTCTTGAACTTAATGAAAAAGAAGAGTTCAAACATTATAATTTGATAACTGAAGAAAGATCAAAACAGTTTTCTTCACAAAAAGGAGTTCAAAAGACAGTTATTTAACCTGCCAACAGTATGGAAAGACTTTTAGTCAACATAGAAACCTTCAAGTCCACTTGAGAATTCATACTGGAGAGAAAGCTTACACCTGCCAACAGTGTGGAAAGAGTTTCAGTCAAATAGGAAGCCTTAAAGACCACATGAGAATTCACATTAATGAGAGCCCATTTACCTGCCAACAGTGTGGAAAGAGATTCAATCGAAAAAGAAGCATTGAAATCCACATGAGAATTCACACTGGAGAAAAGCCTTACACCTGTCAAGAGTGTGGAAAGAGTTTCAATCAAAAAGGTCTTAAATCCCACATGAGGATTCACACTGGAGAGAGTCCATTCACCTGCCAACAGTGTGGACAGAGTTTCAGTCAAAAAGAAGGCCTTATAGTCCACATGATAATTCACACTGGACTGAGCCAATTCACCTGCCAACAGTGTGGAAAGAGTTTCAGTCGAAAAGAACACCTTAAAGGCCACATGAAAATTCATACTGGAGAGAAGCCATACACATGTGATCAGTGTGGAAAGAGTTTCATATATAAAAGGTAACCTTAAGGTCCACATGAAAATTCACTCGAAAGAGAACTCTTTTAGAAGTCGTCACTCTGGAAAGAGCAGAGGTGTAAAGAGTACCTGAAAACCATACTTGAGTAAAAGTACAGATATCTTACAGCAAAAATTACTCCATTACAAGTTACAAGTCACCAATACAACTTGAGTAAAAGTCTTGGAGTATCTGAGACTTTAACAGTACTTAAGTTTTTTACTCATGCTGAATTTAGGCTTGGAAGATGCACTAGGTCAGAAATGCCATGGAAAATAAGAAATGTATTTGTGTGATTCATTATTTTCGTCGAAAACCTAGGTAGCTGTCTTGCTGCCTCGCTGTCTTATAAGAGAATGACTTGTACAGCAGCGTTTGTGCATGAAGGCTCCTCATGAAACTGATTTCAAACAGACTTCTGAGGCAGCGTAACAGTTTAATGATCTACAGGAAAATAGCACACATTATTAAATACTACAGTAGCAATTTCTCAATATCAAAATTGAAATATGTTGGTCAAAATCCTATATTTATACACAAACTGAGCAGCAAATGCAACTTTGGGATGCCATCTTTATTTTTCTAGCTCTGCTGTCACAGATCGATCTGAGGAAGGTATCTCATGAGACAGGAAGTGAAGCTAATATTGGATTCGGATGTGCCTTGATGTCTTCCTTCCTTGAAATGTGTCCTCAGAAGGCAGCATTTTCCAGGATGCAGCCAGTGAGTCGAGGCTGTAATGTGATTGAATCAGCTGTACCTCATAAACCAATCAGAGGTTTGATCTACTTGTATAAGAAGATCTGGAGGTATTACAGCTGGATAAATAGATCCTCAGGTTGGTCTGACACAGAGGCTGCGCCCGAAACCGCCTACTTAATGAGTAGGTACTTAATTTCAATAAGTACTTACTTAAAGAGGGCTAAAAGAGTAAGTACTTGATAGCCAAATCTCGTTGAGTATGAATGAGATCCGGACATAATCCGCCATGTTGACGTTATCATGTGACCTACGACGTTATTACAAGCGCAACAACTTATGAGATATGAGTGACAGGTTTAATTTATCTATCTGTAAATCTTGATATTGATTAAACTGCTTATTTTGTGGTGTTGTTGAAGAAACAGCTGCCAGTAATTATGAAATTGTAGTACAATTAATATATTTTGGATTAATTTAAAGTTTTTATATTTTTAACTACTAATGTGAGTTTATTTTTTGTTATGAAAACCCAAATTCGCATGAATATTTTGTTAATTTCTCTATTTTATATACAACAATGTTCATCCACAGGCGGCCCACCCTCGGACACATTTCTAACCAGCATGCATCTCGCTGTGATCATCGCAGTGATCGGTTCTGCGCAGAATTTGCTCATCTCAAACAAGCCTATTTATTCACTCCCTACTGCTTTCCCCTACTAAATAGTAGAGAAGTAGGCTGTTTTGGACGCAGCCATTGACTCTCAAGATTCGTTCAAAGCCACAGAATTGTTTGCGAAAAACAGACGTGTGTTGTAGTTCTGCTGTGGTTTTCATTAGAACTATTATTTCATTGCAAAATAGAGTAAATACTGACAGTACTGTGTTTAAAATGTACATTTTATTTTTTGACTTGTATAATAATGTAACGTTTGCATGTGGATATTTGCATTGTTATCTTGCTCGTTATCATCATTAAATACAAGAACTCACACAAGGTATGTTTATGTATCAGAGAAAGTTTGAGTCTTAAATCAAAATTAATCCACTATCTGTGTCTATATTTGTTCTTCATGTGAGTAAGTGCTAAATCTCCACTTTTACAAAGGTGCATTGTCGAGAACGACATAATTTAGCGCGATTTAAGGCAGCAGACTATACGCAATCTATCATCCGCATGCTGCTTGTGTGGATACAGTAACTTTTGACTGCAAATGAAGAGGTAATTTGATTAAATGTACTGGATTTATGACATTTTGGCAGTTAGAAATACATACTTGATTTTAATATTATTTTAAGGTAGAATTAAATGAACTACCCAGCATTTTGTTTGCGTACCCCCTTTTGTCACCTCATGTACCCCTAGTTTGGGAACCACTGCTCCAGGCTACTTACCCCATCTGTCAAAAAGAAATGTCTGTTGATGTATTTGAGATCCACACAAGTTTTTTTTTATTTTTTTTTTTACGTAGGTGACGGGTGAGGAAAATGTATTTTGTTTGTAGTTCATTTCTTGAGAACAAAAAAACATATTTCCAGTCAAATCAGTGACTCATAATTTTTTTTAAAAAGTATGTAACATTCTCCTTGAGATCTGTGGGAACATATCACTGGTCACATAATGTATACTTTAATTGTATGTGCTGTTAGGATTGACTCAGGTCTTCTTGACTACAAATGTCAATTGACCCATCGCAAAGACCCGCCCCCCCTTAGTTACTGTTGCTTTGTCTGACAAGCCATGGCACTGTCACGCCACACGCCACACGCAGTGAAAAATACATCACAGAGTAAAGAGAACACTGACAACATGTCGACAAACAAGACAAAGCAGGTTAATTATGATATTAAACAAAGTCCCAACTTTCAAACTGTGTAATTTTTTAAAGAAATTCAAACAAAAACTGTTTTGTGTCGTGACAGATCGCTGAAGCGCCTCAGCTCAAGAGGCTCGTAAACCGATCATCTCTTCCTACTAGTTCATTATAGCATCAAATAAACATGAATGAACATCAGAAGGAATGTTGTTTAAAACACAGAAAGACGTCAATACACCATTTTTCAAGTTCAAGTCCACTGAGGTTAATCTTCTAACTCCTGACTGCTTTATCGGACAAAATGGCAGATTCCATTTGGCAGAATAACCATTTAATGGTTATTAAATGTTGTCTTTTGTTGGACAAGATGTTAATAAATGCTTCTCATGTCTGGAAAGATGTTTGACGTGTGTTGCTTTTTTTTAAATGTACATAAACGACTCAAACTTGCAGTGCTTTCAGATGGATTAGCATTTGAAGCTAAAATCGCGATTTCCAGAATCGCGTTTAAGCACGTGCAGCTCCAGCCTTAAAGGGATAGTTAACCCAAAAATGAGAGAACCTGTATGAATTTCTTTCTTCTGCTAAACACAGATGATATTTGAAGAATGTGGTGTAAGAAAAAATGACGAGGACGTTGAAAATCTTGATGAAGTTTGTTGCAGCGTTGAACCCAGAACATCCAAATCTCAAACCTTTTATCCTGTTACAGTTTACCACTCTTCATGTAAATGTAGTTTCTCATGTTTTACCAGCTGTGGTCTGTATGTTAATGAAGTTGTGACACCTCATTGTCTGAGATGGTTCTCTGTGTCCCACACCCATTCCCATTCTACAATTGATTACCATTTGCTCAGGATTTGATCAACCAAATGGTACATAACCAATATACCAGTTGACTTCTTCTCTATGATAATTAAGCCATTTTGGAGATGAGTTCATTCTAAAATATACTTTCAAGTGGAATCTGGGTCGAGGCAGACTACAATTTCTTACAGTGGTTAACCAAACAGGGAAGCCATTGACTTCCATAGTATTGAGAAAAATGGATGATTAATACCTTTAATCAAAGACAACTGAAAGAATACTAATTAAGTTCATTAGTTACTGAAACTTACATGTAGATGAGTTTGGTCAAGGTTGGAACTCTGCTGAACCCTGCACTAAGGTATCGTGAACATGTACACCATGAATGTCTGTAAAGTTTCTTTGAAATGGTAAAAAGCACTATAAAAAATAACATTGACTTGACCCGCTTAAAAATGACAAAAATATACATAATTTGGATTTCATCAAGAGATTTTCCCTGAAGTTCTGCAACATTTCCTTTTTCCAATGCTAAAAGCATTTTTGAAATTTTTGCAACCTGAACTGTTGCATCAGGGAGTCTGTAATAATCCCTGTGAACCCTTATATCATGGCCCAAAAAATCAGCGAGTTGGTCCATCTCATTGTTTTTCAGGTTGAGTATTTGTGATGTTGTTGCAACCTGTTTTCTCAACTGAGTGGATCTCAAGTATTCAGGCTGCTTTGCTCCAGATTTTTCTGCAAACTTTCTAACACAGTCATGTCCTCTGAAATGTGTCAGACATCCAGGACATAGACGTATAACCTCGGTAGTTGTTTTCATATATTAAACGTATTATATTCATGCTTATTTATTCTTTGCTCATTCAACAAAACCCAGATCACTTCAACGTTTCGATTCTATCCTTGCTTTACGTTTGAATGCTAGAATAGGAAGTCTTTCTCGTGGCCAGAGAAAAAAAAACCGTACTTTTGATAATATTCTATGAGGAGCTTAGTTTGCTGGACAAACAAACAGTTTCTCTAAACAATTATAAAACCAGAACTAATCATATATGTAATTGATTATAATTCGTTGTAATGAATTCACAATAAATGTTTAATTCCCCCTTGGGTCGTTATATAATAATTAGTCATAAAGCTTTATGATTAATTATATTCATATTTCATCCATAAATTGATTAAATAACTGTACAATCTGTACACCATGTGATATTTCAGTTTTTCTTTTTTAATAAATCAGCAAAAATGTCAACAATTCTGTGTTTTTCTGTCAATATGGGGTGCTGTGTGTACATTAATGAGGGAAAAAATTAACTTAAATGATTTTAGCAAATGGCTGCAATATAACAAAGAGTGAAAAATTTAAGAGGGTCTGAATACTTTCCATACCCACTGTAAGATGATCTCAGAATTTAGTCTGAGAGGAAGGTATATGACAGGAAAGTGTTTGAGGTAATTTTTACCTCAAATCAAGTTATATTAATGACTTTTAAAAAAGTCAGTGGGAAATTTCAATATAATATAATATTTTTTGACAGAATTTAGTATGAGAGGAAGGTTTTTGACAGGAAAGTGTTTTCTGAGGTAATTTTTTTTTTTTTTTTTTTTTTTTACCTCAAATCAAGTTATATTAATGACTGAGGGGAGGATTACCATCTCAAATGACCCTTCAGGGTTTGCTGCCCTCAGTGTGGCACTTGCTGCTGCCCTCTACCAATGACACACCTATGTGACAAAGGGATGAAAAATTAAAATGAGTGCATATACACAAAATATGTCAAAATATGTCTCTTTAATGGATAGTTCACCCAAAAATGAGAATTCTGACATCATTACTCACCCTTGTTCCAAACCTGTATGAATTTCTTTCTTCTGCTGAACACAAAAGATATTTTGAATAATGTAGGTAACCAAATGGTTGATGGGCCTCATTGACATCCGTACTTTTTTTTTCTTACTGTGGAAGTCAATGGGGTCCATCAACTGTTTGTTTTTCCATATTCATCAAACCATCTTCTTTTGTGTTCAGCAGAAGAAAGAAATTCATACAGGTTTAGAACAACTTGAGGGGGAGTGAATGATGACAGAATTGTCATTCTTGGGTGAAATATCCCTTTAAGCTCATCAAGTCTGCATTTCTTTGATCACAAAGACAGAAAAAAAACAGTAATATTGTGAAATTGTATTACGACGTAAAATGTTTATTTTTAAATATACTTTAAAATATAAAATGTAATTTATTCCTGTGATCAAAGCTGAATTTTCAGCATCATTACTCCAGCCTTCAGTGTCACATGACCCTTCAGAAATCTAATATGATGATTTATTATCAATGTTAGAAACAGCTGTGCTGCTCAATAAAAAACTATTTTTCACCAAAAAAAAAAGAGAAACAGCTGTGCTGCTGAATATTTTTTTGTAACACATGATACTATTTTCAGGATTCTTTAATGACTAAATAAAATAAGATTTGAAAAAGAACAGCACTTATTTAAAATAACAATATACTTTTCTAACAATATACACTACTATTCAGTGTATTTTTGTGAAAAATAAGTACTTGTTCAGAAAATGTGTGTTAAATGATTAAAAAGTGATAGTAAAGACTTATACTGTTAGAAAAGGTTTTGAAAAAAATGCTGTTCTTTATCACCTTTTTATTCAAAGAATCCTGAAAAAAGTATCACATGTTCCCAAAAAATATTAAGCAGCACAACCATTTCCAACATTGATAACGGAGCAGCAAATCAGCATATTATAATGATTTCTGAAGGGTCATGCTACACTGAAAACTTTTGTAAAGATGCTGAAAATGCAGCTTTGTGTCACAGAATTATATTTGAATGTATATTCAAACAGAAAACTCATTTTAAATTGTATTTCACAATATTACTATTTTTTTAATCAAATAAATGCAGGCTTGATGAGCATAAGAGACTTTTGACCGGTAGTGTACCTTGTTCCGTATTTTTTTTTCTGTATCTGCTTCACAATCTTCTTAAAAAGATGCTCCACCCAAAAAGTAAAAATTCTTTCATCCCCCTCATGCTATTTCCAGGTCTATGGCTTTCTTCATTTTTGTGTTCTTACAGAACACAAGAGATTTTTAAAATATAACAATATGAAGAAAGCATTTTAATTTTGGGGTGAAGTATCCCATACACATTTATTTCTTCACTTTTCTTACTGTTTACCACACACTTATTATACACTTATCATCTTCTATTAAAAAAAAACACAGTTTAAATTATTTCATGTTTTTTTTCTCTCCTTCTCATTAGAATGGTATCATCCCATCCCTATAGCCGCCCTGGTCCTATCAGGGTGAAATGCATACAAAACTACGTTAAAACAAAAACACTAAGTTTTCAGCTGATCAACAGCGTAATTTGTCCAGGAAACAAAGAAAGCACCCACCTTAGTGCTCTGTCAAGTGGAGGAACGGTGTATGTGTGTCAGTCCTCTTCATTCACTGTAGCGTTTGAAGAGGGTGTGACCTATTTTATAAAAAAAATCACATAGTGTCCTCAAGATACAGACCAGAACGTCTGTTCATTGGGCAAAATGCGGCTATATACCGAACCGCTCCCCTCTCACTGGCAGAGGAGGAAGAGAGGCTGGCAAGAGAGGCCCTTTTACTCACCGGGCTTGACCTCTTTTCCGGGGGTACCTCACTCTTGAAGGAATGGTGGAAAATGTGAGTAATTTTAAAGGAACACTCCACTTTTAAAAGTAGGCTCATTTTCCAACTCCCCTAGAGGTAAACAGTTGAGTTTTACCGTTTTTGAATCCATTCAGCCGATCTCCGGGTCTGGCGGTACCACTTTTAGCATAGCTTAGCATAGTTCATTGAATCTGATTAGACCGTTAGCATCTCACTCAAAAATGACCAAAGAGTTTTTTTATTTTTCCTATTTAAAACTTGACTCTTCTGTAGTTACATCATGTACTAAGACAGAAAATGAAAAATTGTTATTTTCTAGGCCGATATAGTTAAGGACTATACTCTCATTCCAGCATAATAATCAAGGAACTTTGCTGCCGTACCATGGCTGCAGCAGGCACAATGATATTACGCAGCGGCTTTGACCCTGTTTGCACAGGGAATGTGCCTTGCAGCCATGGAGACATTTGTGAGAGCCGCTGCTATGGTACTGCCAGACCTTGAGATTGGCTGAATGGATCTGAAAATGATAAAACTCAACTGTTTAACAAAAGGGGAGTTGGAAAATGAGCCTTTTTTTTTTTTTTTTTTTTAAAGTGTAGTGTTCCTTTAACCTTGTCAGAACTCTATCAAACACATTCAAAACAAAAACAATGCATTTACAAATTATTTCTAAACATCTGTAAGTTATCATATTGACTTTTAATGTACCATTATTTTATAGCAGCAGGTTACGAGGATGACCACTGTTGAGGGCATGGAAGTCCCCATCTTGGACTTGGCCATTCAAAGTGGATCTAAACACCTGAACGTGTCCCTGTGGCGTGATCAGGCCCTGACCACGATTCACCTGAATGACAAACTGAACATTACTCACCTGAAGGGGAACAGCAAGTCTCAAGTTCAATTTGACGAGCTACATAACCGTAGACTAATGCCATATACAGAGCCCTCTGTCCTGAAAAATCATCAAACACCTGCTTGGAAGTTTCAAGAAAAACAAAACAGTTTGACTAGAATTTTATGGAAGTAAATGAATGTCAAATGTTTGTGAAATAAAAATTACAATATTACAATACATGTAATAATGCATATAAATGCTTTGGCAACACAATGTAAAATTTGTATGAGCAGGATAATATATGAGCAGGAAAAATAAAGTTAACAAAGTGTAATGTGTGTTTGAAAGAGTAGAGCCATCACTGTTCGACCTGACACCTAGATGAACACTTTACAGTTGGTTTTGTGACTGTGAGTCATTCTCTTTAAACACTATTGAAGGTAGAAACGTGAATACCAATGTTGTAACTTTAGAGACGGCCCCTAAATTTGTGAATATCAAACATTCAGAGTCAAACCAATTGTATGCCAATATCTGCTTTCTTGATGTCTATATAGTATAACCAAAATCAGAAATGAGGTGCGAGTTTGGTCTTTTATTTCACTGTACGAGTCCATTAAGTCGTGTTAAGAGTTTTATATGTCCTGATGGCGGTTGAATCCTATGACGGATAAGGAAAATCCATGCGTCTGTCCCATAGACAGTAAAAGAAATGGACACAGCGACCCCACTGGAA
Organism: Megalobrama amblycephala; assembly: GCF_018812025.1. Taxonomy (NCBI): domain Eukaryota; kingdom Metazoa; phylum Chordata; class Actinopteri; order Cypriniformes; family Xenocyprididae; genus Megalobrama; species Megalobrama amblycephala. The sequence goes on along the minus strand of NC_063057.1, from coordinate 24,712,434 downwards.
CTCAATTGAGACAAGTGAAGCCTATTTTTAGCCATTTTTAGCACTTCCGTTTCTGACGCGCAGACTCAAACGAAGCTTGATGACGTCAGCAACCTGTCTGACAGATGTAAATCTTCTAGTATCTGTGCGTGAAAACTGCCATCGTTAATCTTGCAGAGACGGCGAGCTTGAGCGGGGAGTTCTTTGGCGTGAGTGAGCAGGAGTAAGTATTCTGATTAATTATTTTGTATAGTATTTTAAAATGTAACGCCAGTACGCCATATTAAGTTAATGCATACTATTAAGAAGTTATGTAAAATTATGTTCAAGAACTGATATGAATTCATTCATACCCAATAGTTATTTAACGCCCCAGGGATCGAATATTTTAAATATAATTTAATTTTTGATGCACATGATGTTGTATAACGTTAATAAAAAAGTTATTCAGTAAATCGCTTGGACAAAATCTGTTTTGTTCGGATATAAATAAATCAATGGCCAGAGACAAGTTACTTGTGTGTTAAAATCTGTTTACTCATACTGACAAAACAGTGTTTTGATTGTGATTGCTGTATGCTATTAACAGGTCCAGTTATTTGGATCATCGGGAGTAGCTACATTCGTCGTGGGGAAGAGAGGGCCAGAGAGACCATCGGGGCCAATCTTGGCCTAGCGGCCAAGGTTTACTGGTTTACTGGTTTGGCTGGGGTGGACTTCGATGGCACGGACTCCTTCCTTTCTTCTACCGGTCCCTCAGAGGAAGAGCAGCCCCGGATGTCCTGCTGATTCACTGCGGCGGGAACGACTTGGGATGCAGGAAGAGCATCGATCTCGTCACAGCGATGAAGCAGGATCTGCAACATCTCTATCGGCGTTTCCCTCAGATGACCATTGTGCTGTCTGACATCACCCAGAGACGTCGGTGGAGATCGGGCCTTCCGGGGAAAATTGACAAGTCCCGTAAATGGGTGAACAGTGTCATGGCTACCTTTGTCTTGGGAATGCAGGGGGGTATTGTGCATCACCCTCAAATTGTATTTAACAAGCCTCAACTGTTTCTAAGGGACGAAGTTCATTTATCACCTAGGGGTAATGATATTTTTTTAAATAATTTAGCTGAAGGCTTGAGAGTCTTAATCCAGTAGGGGTGATGCTGGATTGAATTGATGTTTTTAACTTGAAACAGTTGAAGATTGTTAAATTGTTTTGGGGTTGTATATGTGCCTTTTGTCTTTAGTTTAATACATGTTCACATTGGTAGACATAACACTGTTCAATAGTCACTGCTCTTTCTCCCCCCACCCTTCTTTCTCCCCTCCGTGCCATTCGTGTATCACCCTAGCCATCCACCCCATGGCCTCTCACTTTTCTTCCCCATGACGAATGTAGCTAGAGAGGGGATCAGTATTACTTTTTTAAAATTGTGTTTCAATAAATAAATATTTATTAACGAAATGATTGAATATTTATTATCAAAACACACAGTAGACACTTCAAGTAGACATACTTTGACAGAAATGTCATGTGGTTTTATTACTTATGGTTTAGAACTTCGTAATGATACATATTCAGTCAGTAGCCTTCACAGTGAATATTGATAAGGGAGATGTCAAGACACCTTTAGATTACATTAGATTTATCATGCAGTTTTGGCTAATAAATCATGGTCAAAAACACTTGAACAAAAAACTTTTTTCTTTATTTCACGTTATGTAGGCTATGACATTTTGTAGATGGCTTCCAACCAGGATGAAAGGGATCACATTCATCTTCAAGCGTAGATCTGTAAATAAATAAAGGAACGTTAACCGCGATTGACATTGAGATTTTTCTTACACTGCCTGTATAATTTCCTGTTAATTTCTCCATTCCCCGTCAATTTACCGGCCGTTACCCATACTTCATTATTTAATGAAGTAAATAAATTATTAAAGTTCGTGGATAAAAGCTACTTCATATGTATTCACTTGTACCGAATTATTTCCAATTCCCCAAAAACGTTGGTGAAATTTTTTGTCCCGTTGCTTTTATGGACTCTATATCTATGGGCTTCTCTCTTGACGTCTCCCCGATTGCCTGCGAGCTTCTCCTCCTGTCTGTGCGGTAATTTCTCTACTGTGCGACAGAGAGTCGAGTGGTTATGACGCAATCGTTAGCCTATTTTTTACAAAAACTGTTTCTACGGGGCCATAATGTAACATAGAAGGTAATGGAGTCCTTTATACATTGTCGTGTATCTTTAGAAATAATAATGGACAAATGGAGTCTTTTAAACGCCTCAGATGTAAAGTTATTCGCTGTCAAAGTGACGCCAAAATGAATGGGAGTCAATGGGATGTTAACGCAAGTGAAGTTCTGCTACAAGATGGCGGCACGCGGCCGACTTCAACTTCCGGTCGACTTCCTTCCCGCTTGTCCCTATCCACTATATCGGGTGTCAGCCATTTTGTAGTGGTGTCCAAAATCACTCACTTTATTTCGTTCACTCCATGCAGATATATAGTGCACTCAAATGCCATACACTATATAGGGAATAGTGAATGAGTGAACGAGTGAGCAGTTTCAGACACAGCTCAAGTCTCTGAGATCCTGACACCTCGCACTCCTGGAGAATCCAGGTAGGTTGAAGTTCTGGAAAATGGTGGCGCTGAAGACTAAAGGGTTTCTGATGGTTTCACACTTAATTCTTCACCTTAATTCTTTTGCAGTTAACTTGTCTTTTCTTCTCCACCTGTTTTTGTCTGACCCAATGAGCATTTTGCTGTCCAATGATCATGCCTTAACTGCAATTTCCAGTATTGCATTAGTATTGCATCCTTCTCGTGGGAATTTAATCATTTTTGACCTTTCAGTCTGAGATAAATCTCTTTTTGGCTCATTTTATCTGTAAAAGAAAACAAGCCTTCATAAACTAACTTCATGACTAGATACAAAATTAATAGCCTAGTAGTTATTAAGATTGATTGTGCTTGGGAAAAATATGATCAGAAAATCAACTTCCATAATTAAGCAAATAATTATGCATTTAAGCAGTTAATAACATACTATAACAATATAATAACTGCTGCAAGTGGCAACACAAGACTAGGTCAGTGATAAACTCTTTGGTCTCGAATAAAGAAAAAAACCAAGAACTTTTTAAAAAATTATTTTCCAGGACAACTACAAGATTTTCCAGGACATTTTACATTTATGTTTTCCAGGACTGTTTGTCATCAATTTTCCAGGTTTTCCAGGACGAGTGGGAACCCTGAGAGAACTAGCTTCTGTCATCAGCTATCTGAATGAGATATGATGATGCAGCCACTGATGACCTCCTGAACATAGCATCCCTTGTTGATCCTCGTTTCAAGACGCTCTACATCAAAGATGACAAGGTTGGGGCTATGAGATCCAGAGCCGTGGCTCAGATGCTGAATGAACATCAGAGCACATAGCAAGCTACTTTTTTTTATTTAATCTAACTTTTAAAGCAAAAAAAAAAAAAAAAAAAAAAAAAAAAAAAAACGGTTTTGCAAATTGTGATGAATAGGAATTGAAGATATTTATGTTTACATTTTACACATTTAATCTCAATCTGAAAGCCAGACTCTGCTGACAGTCTAGACTGAGTCTTCCTGACATTTTTTTTATTTATTTTTTTATGAAGTTTTACAAATTGTGTGCAATTTCTAGTGATATAGTTTTATGTTTACATTTTGCACATTTAATCTACCTCTTAAAGCCAGATGATGTAGACAGACTTGTCTCTGGAAAAGAAAAAAACGTTACTAACAAATTTTATGTTTACATTTTGCACATTTACTCTTATTTACCTTCTTTTGCCACACATTTTAGTTTTTAATTTATTTTAGTAAGGGGTTGTTTTGAATTTTTAAGGCCAAATGTGCAATCTGTTTTTGTTAATAAACTATACTTGAAAATGTAATTAATGAACCCTCAAATTTTTGTGGCTTCAGTCACAGTTGGGATACTCTTTTAAAACTGGCAGCATAAACAGTTTATATATCGTTACCGATCAATATGGGAAAAAAATATCGAGATTAGATTTTTGCCATATCGCCCAGCCCTAGTTTAATGCAAAAAATATAATTTGATTAGGCGTTACACCACCAGGTGACAGCCATGCTCCATTACGACTGTATATTGCTTTATGAAACGAATCAAACATTACAGATGGTATGAGTAACAAGCGCCCTCAAAGTAAGCTGGAGCAATGGACCGGTTTCCAGATTAGTGGAGAACAGAATTAATACTGGCAGTAAATGAATCACAAAACCATGTGAGGAAGATACTCAATATATATATATATATATATATATATATACATACACACAAAATAATTATTCTCTGTCTTTGGTTTTCTGCGTTTCTTCTGTTTAAATTGCTTCAAGAAGAAAAAAGAGAAACAAATCTTATGTAAGTTACCTACACTATCTCTGTGTATGTTGATTTTAGTAAGACTTTTATTTATCTTAGCTGTATTTTGGACATCTCTTAAGCTTCACTGTCTCTGTAATTTTTGGGTTTAGGGGTCTTATTCTATTTTGCTTTCAGCATTATTACTTTCTATTCCGTTTAAAACAAAACAAATAAACCCTCAAACAGGGTACAATATTATATACCCACAATTCAACCAAATTGTGGGTACCCTATATAATATCAGTCTAAAGAACGAAAGAGAATTGAACAAAGTTGAAGAATTAAAGAAATCCTCGTGATGCAGCAAAAGTGTCCTTTTCCCAGGTTCAGGAATCAGCATTGTTCTTCTTTTTTGGATGGCCCTCCATCTCAAATCCACTAGAGATTTTCTCAACTCGATCAATAAACTCGCCGAATCCCGAGTTTCTCAGTTTGATAAACACCCGCTTCAGATTCAGAGGAGCTTCACAATCCGCTATCATCCACTCTTAAATCAGCAATCATCACTCTAAAACCATTTATCATCATCAGCCATAAAGTATTATAAAGTTACTCGTGCCCATATTAAATGAATTATAACAATATAAACCTCTTTAATCCATTAGTGTCGCTCTTTCGTCTCGTGTTCAGCGCGTCTCGCGAGGCTTGTTCGACTTGATGCAGCGCCGCAAAGACCGATCGGCGGCTGACTTGAAGCAGTGCATGCCGGTAAGATATGTTGTCCGACTTGAGACAGCGCTGACATCATGTGACTGTGACGTATGGCTTTAAAGTACCGCGAGAGCGATTCGAGATCAGCCGCCTGAGTTAGCCAGCGCAGTTTCTCAAGAGGAGCTGCACAAGCGCTGATGACGACACAGCTGTTTCATGATTGGCCGGATTCACCGCATGACAACGATCGCGTGTGTTTCGTGTTTATTGTCACGCCCTCAGCTCCACTAATGCTCAAAAATCTGTGTTTTTATAACAGTTAAAGCTCTTTTCATGTAGTCGCGATGTTGTATTGTGTCATGTTTATCAAAATAAAAATGATAAAAAACAAAGACCCCACTACATTGTTATTTAAATAACATATGCTTATGTTGAACGTTATTCTTGTAAAAACAGACGCTGTAAGCAGTACATAAAGTTTTGAATGAAAATGTCTCTGAAACATCAGTGTATTAGTCAAATATTGCATTTATTTCACTTCAGCTGTGATAAAGTATGCAAACCGATGCAAACGCAGCGCGAGCGTCACTACGGGAAGCAGAAAGTGTCCGACTTCACATCTCCGTTTTCAGCTCCTCCCCGCCTGCACGCGGCTAATCTCGCCGATCGGTTACATCCAGCCGCAGCCGATGTCGAACACACCTGCGCACTTCCGTGAGTCATCTGCTTACGTCATACACAACTCGTGTACGTGTAATGCATCACGTGATCTGCTCCTAATTATAATACGAATTATTTTTATTTGTACACAATTAATTTGCGATGCATATTAATAGAACGTTTAAACTTTTTAATTAAAAGTGTAACTAATAGATTATACAATTTTATTATTTTATTTTCTTTAGGCTCCACATGGGTTACATTATGTTACTTCAGATAATAAGCAAATAGTTATCAAACATCCAAACTTGAGTCTTTGGTCTTTCAAATAATGCATGATTTGTCAAGAGTAATGTTGGATTTAATTATAAAATGTCATTCTAAACAACAAACAGTGATTCAGTATATATCAATATATCACATATATCAAATCAGTACAATACAATACAATATACACTGTCCAGCTAGAAAAGCTTCCATTTAATACAAAACTGATTGAGTTTAAGATTAATAACATGATTAATTTCTGACTATTTAACACAACATTAACCAGAATTAATTTCTCTTTACTACAGGAGCTTTGTCGTGCCCCTCTGATCCTCTCAATGATGAAGCTCCAGTCCTCCACAGTCGACGGAGGATGAACTGCTTCTGCTTTCATTTGTTTTTCTAACTATGTGTATCAAGACTAAAGCATTATAGAGTCACTTTTGACCAACTGCTGAAAAAGTCAAGTCACCTTTATTTATATAGCGCTTTTAACAATTCAGATTGTGTCAAAGCAGCTTCACAGTGATATAAATTTGGCTGCCCAGGAGCTCTAAATGAAAACAGTGTCATTGTCCCGCTAAAGTTAATTCATTGATTTCATTTTTACAACCGATTTATAGTTATTAATTTAGTTCATTTATCAGCACTAGAGAAAACAGTGATGTCATCATCCAGCTCAGTTCAATTCGCATACAAAGATGCAGATCAAAAGTGTTGAATATCAAGTGTTGAATATCAAGTGTCGAGCAAGTCGAGTGGGGACTTTTTTAATGATAGAGGCACAACAGTTTGCAGTTCTTTTGTGTAAATAAAACCTTAAAGGTGCCCAAGAATGCTTCAGGTGTCTCCTGAATGTGTCTGTGAAGTTTCAGCTCAAAATACCCCATAGATTTTTTTTAATTAATTTTTTTAACTGCCTATTTTGGGGCATCATTTTTTCAGCGCGCCGCCCTTTTAAATCGCGTGCTCCCTCACACAGCTAATATAACCCTCAAATGGATCTTTACACGATGTTCGTCATGCATGCTGTGTGCATACATCGAATCATGTGAGTAAAGTATTTATTTTGATGTTCATATTTGATTCTCTATGAGTTTGAGGCTATACTCTACACTCTTAGAAAAAAAGGTTCTTTGGGGTTCTATATAGAACCCTAGGGTTCTTTAACCAACTTTATAGAACCCTTTCTGCCAAAAAGGTTCTATATAGCCTAAGGAGAAAAAACCCTTTTGGCACAAAGGGTTCTTTGGGCTAAATGTGCTTTATACATTATTAGTGCTTTATTTAAATGATTACACTATTGAACGTGTTTTTACTTCAATTTTACTTAGGCACACCTTTCATTCTGAAGAAAACAAACTTATATAAATTTTCAAGTTTAATAGGTTTATTAGAAAATAATAATTGCCACATTATCCTGTAATGAAAAAAAAAATCTAAATTAGTTGTTTCTGGATCTAGGCGCTAGGGGCAGAATTCTGCGATTTGCTGGTTAAAGAAAATCCTGTAGGAATTACTTTGATTCTGAAAGTCAATTCTTATAACTCAACCCTCCAAACAGATGCACTAAATGATATTAGACATACAGCAAATAACTTGCATGTGTATGCGCTGATCAGTTCTGTACTGTCTGCACGCGCAGTGTCGGATTCCAGCCGCGCGCGTCGTGCGCGAGTAATTAGAATGCACGTGAACGCACCATTTTAAACTTCAACCGTTAGGGCCATTTCATAGTCAACGCATCTGTACGCATACGCGTCCCCGAGGCTATGCATCGTTACGCTTCGGCCACCATTATGCGTCGGTGCGTAGCCAAATGTGTCGTCCTAGTTTTTGATACGCGACGCGCCGATGCACGCAATACTATGCGTTGTCGGTGGTGGCGACATTGCAAGTATTGTACATTAATTCAAGTATATTGTGTTTACAGAAGAAGAAGGTTTGAATACAATGGCGGGTGAAGAGGAAGAATTCATCAAATTTTGGCGCCGACATCCTAAAATACTGGAAATGTCTCTCCTTGTCCAGGCTTCGCATGGGAAGCACCAGAGATACAAACTCCCCATCCTGATCTCTTTTTTGATTTAAAGGGCGAACATACCACCGTCTATCTCTGCGTTGCCTTTGTTGCCGCCGATGTAAAATCAGCAACAGAATACACTCCTCTTCAGTTGCTATTTTGATCTGAATATCACGTGACCCGACTCTACTACCCCCTATTGCGTGAGCGGTGTATTGCATACATGCATCGCCCGTGACGCTTGCGTCCACTGTTTAGACCAGTGTTTCTCAACCGGGGGTACGCGGACCCCTAGTGGTCCGTGGCATAATTGCAAGGGGTCCGTAGAATCATTACCAAAAAATAAAAAATAAATAAATAAATAAATTTTGTTTTCATAAACTGACACATTATTTTATTGTATATTTACAGTAAAAATAAATATAAAAACCAGAAAGGTGGGTAAAGTAGGTAAATTTAAAGTGACTGTAGGTGCATTTTCATATTGGCCGCCATTTCTAATCATTCGCGGCCCATCGCGGGAACGAACAGCTCATAATAACAGCTCGTCGAGAACGACGCATGCAGCCAATATGGAGAGGTGGCTTAAAAAACTTGATGGACCGTCTACCAGTGGAGCTGACACAAACCAAGAACATTCCGGCCCACCAGAAAAGATGAGAAAAATGGACAACACAAAAACACGTCAATATCAAACCAATTATAAAATGTTCGGGTTTACAGCTACAACGACTGAGCCCCCACAACCACTATGTTTTCTGTGTGGTGAGGTCCTGTCTAACCATGCAATGAAACCATCCCATTTGCAGCGACATCTGACAACTAAACATTCCTCATGTGTAGGTAAGACGGCAGAATTTTTCCACAGAAAACATTCTGAATTCCAGAAAAGTCAAGAAAAATTAAAAGCGGCAACACAGATGTCCAGTTCTTCCCTGCTTGCATCATACGAGGTGTCACTGCTAGTGGCTAAATCTAAAAAACCATATTCAATCGCAGAGGAGCTTATTGTGCCAGCCGCAGCGATCCTCGCTGAAACAATGTTGGACAAGAAAGCAGCAAAGGCAATTAAAACGGTGCCTTTATCTAATGACACTGTATGCCGTCGAATTGACGATGTGGCTGAAGATATCGTTGCGCAGGTGGTGGAAAAGTTAAAACAGGCTACAAGTTTTGCTTTACAATTAGATGAGTCAACTGACATTAGTGGCGAATCACAATTAGTTGCATTTGTTCGCTATAAGGACAAGGATGAGATCGACGAACATATACTTTTCTGTAAGCCAATGCTGGGCAAAACCACCGGTGAGGATATTTTTAATGCTGTGGACTCGTTTTTCACGGAGCACTCATTGGACTGGCTGTGCTGCTCACACATATGCACGGACGGTGCAGCATCAATGACGGGGCGGATCCGTGGATTCGTCTCACGCGTGAAACAGGTACACCCCGACATTAAAACAATACACTGCGTGATTCACAGGGAGGCGCTAGCTTCAAAACGAATGAGCCCCAAATTACACGAAGTCCTTAATGACGCGGTTAAAATAATTAATTTCGTCAAATCCCGACCGCTGAATGCCAGGCTATTCAAAAAACTGTGTGACGGAGTCGGCTCTGAGCACCAGCAATTACTGTTACATACTGATGTACGCTGGCTCTCGAGAGGAAAACGCTTCAGAGACTGTTTGAGTTACGGGAGCAAGTCTGTGATTTTCTTTCTGAGCACTTGCATCCAAGCGCAGCACTGCTGAAGGACTACAACTGGCTGGCCCACTTAGCTTACTTGGCGGATGTTTTCAGCAGGCTTAATGACTTGAACTTGGAATTGCAAGGTAAAGACACATCTGTCCTACACCTGTATGATCGAGTTTCCAGTTTCATGAAGAAAATTGACCTCTGGGGTAGGAAATGTCAGGATGGGGATGTCAGTAGTTTCCCTCAGCTGAACATGTACATTTTAAATGGTGGAGCTGATAAAGTCGGCATTCTGCAGACAGTACAGACACACGTGAACAAACTTTCCTCTGAGTTTAAATCATACTTTCCAGACATTGAGGTTCAGAATTCTGAACTTGACTGGATAAGGAATCCTTTTGCACCTACCAGCATCCAGACCGCTCCTGCTAGTCTCCAGGAAAGACTTATAGATTTGTCCTCAGATAGGGGTTTGAGACTAATGTTTTCAGAGACATCACTGACACAGTTTTGGTGCAATGCTGAGAAGGAGTACCCCGATATTGGAAAATGTGCTCTGTATGAACTGCTACCTTTTGGGTCAACCTATTTGTGTGAGGTAACATTTTCAGCCATGACACACATAAAGACAAAACAGAGAAACAGACTCAGCCTGGAGAGAAGTCTTATTGCTGCTGTTGCCACACTTCACCCCAGAATGCAAAACCTTATTTGTGATAAACAAGTGCAAATTTCACATTGAAAATAAAATTAATAAAGTAACAATCAGATGGAAATTTATAAAATATCTGTAATAAACTGACATTTCCAGCTATTAAAATTGAAGGTAGTATGACAGTGTAATAACTCCATTTCATGTTGTTAAAATATTGATCTGTAACAACAGCAACATGTGTAACATAAATCTGGGTTGACCAATTAATGCAAACTAGAATAAATGGTAAAGTGTGTTTAATACCATTCTATATATATATATACCGAATATACTGAAATGTGTTTAAATCAAAGTTATTGTGTAATTCTAATGCAAATTAAATAAATTGACAAGATTAATGTATTAACATGTTATTTTAGTTGACAAAATTTATTAAATTGAACAATTATAAAATAAAATAAAAATCCATGATCTTAAAAATGTTTGAAATGGGGATGAAAAATAGGTATGTGAAAAAGGTATGTATAATGTAAATCCTTGTTGACCAATTAATGCAAATTAAATGCAGTAAAGTGTGTTTAATACTGTTCTATGTATATTCTGAAATAGTCAATGTTATTGTGTTTGATTATTGTATAATTCTAATGTAAATGAAATCAATTGACAAGATCAATGCTATTTTATTTGACAAATGTTATTAAAGTTAACAATGAATTTCCATGAATTTGTAATCTTAAAAATATTTGAGATGGGGATGGAAAATAGGTATGTGAAAAAGTTATGTGTAATGTTGTTGACCAATTAATGCAAACTAGGATAAATGCAGTAAAGTGTGTTTAATACTGTTCTATGTACTAAATTGTTGAAAAACATTAAAAAGAAAACGAGTATACATTTTTTGGGACTCCATGAATTTGTAATCTTGAAAATGTTTGTGATGGGGATGGACCGATAGGGGGTGGGGGTCCATGAGAATGGTTTGAGATGTGATGGGGGTCCAGTACTCAGAAAAGGTTGAGAACCACTGATCTAAACCACTCAAAAATCTAATTAGAGAGGTCAGACTGAAACTGATTCCAGAAATGCAATTTGATTAGGATTTCAAACCACATATTAGCATAGCTGTAACGTGGTTTCAAAAAAATGACATTTCATGGCATTTTTTTGCCGTTCACACTTGCTAAGCATTGACAGATTCAAATTAGATATGCAGAAAAATTGGGCTTGGACTGACAGTCTGAATAAGGCTTATTTGAGGTTTAATGGCAGAAGTATTTCCTGATGCAACCCCAGCACTAGTGCCCTGTTTACACCTGGTGTTAAGATGTGTTTTGGTTGATTGGATCACAAGTATTAGATATGTGAGACATATACCCATTTACACCTGGTGTTTTGTCTGCCTCTTTTGTCCACTTCTGACCATTTCTGTCCTGATTTCTTCGAGGGAAGGGTCTAAGGGCAGGTAAATGTATGTTTTTTTCAGATCTTTCATAAAGGAGACAATGGAAAAACATACAGAGAGCATCAGCTTTCATTTCTGCTCTGACATTCGCAAGATCACACCGAACGCTGTGAGTGTGTGTTAGAAATCAGGAATGGTGAGAGAACATTGTGCTTTTTTCCTCTTCCTCTTGGGTCTTCAGCTGACAAAGTTTAAATCTCTTTTGGCTAGGATTAGCGCACATATTCCCATAATGTTTATGCATTAGGTCAGTAGGAGGAGAGTAGGCACTCTTTTGTGGCTGTTCGAAAACATTTGATCACATGAGAGTTTACTATGGAAGCAATTCAGCCGAATACATTTTTCACTAGCTCTGTAAGTGGTCGAAAGTGGACAAGCTCAAAACTTTTTAGACCCCATTTACACCTTTATTTTTTATCATCCACCTGTGACAAAATTGACAAAAACACATTTTAATACCTGCCGCAAACTAGACACTCTCATACGCTCTCACTATTATGGGCAATTTCGTATGTCCAGTACCCCTAACCTGTGTGTCTTTGTGTAGTGTGTGTTTGTGTGTGCGTGTGGGGGTGCTTGTTTTTGTAACATATCAGGACACAAATGTGTATAATGACATGGGTATGACATGTATTACAAGGAGTGGAATGACCCCACAATTCAGGGTGTAGGGTTGGGTGAATAACATATTACCTTATCAACCGCATATTTCCATCTATGTGCCATAAACTGTTTGGATGAGGAACATGGTAGACTCTTCGCGCAATAGAACTACTCCACCTGCGTGCAGTCGCAGTTGGATCGATTTGGGTGAGGGCTTCTCGGACCCTACACCGCTGGACAAACAGCCCTTCTCCACGTAGCAGTCCCCTCATGATCTAAGAATAATAAAAACACATTAAATTTTTTTGACACTATGGATGCAGAATAACGATTTAAATTTCCCTTGTCGAACACACCTCACTTCCTGTGTTGGGATAGAGACTGTGAAGTCTTCTGACATGCTGAATGAGCTCTTCCTCAGTCACTTGTGTTTGCAGTTTTCGTATAGGAATTCCATGCAGTTTAGTTTTCCTATAAAGAAATGAAGATGAGCAGCCCAGAATCTTGGCCATCTGCTTAATGGTGTGTCCCTGTTTCATTAGAAACTCAATTTGCTCCTTTGAAACATTAATGGAAAATCTTCCACGTACTCCTAAGACAAAAGGAAAACAACAATAAAACAACGATTAACAGACACTGCTACGGTCGCATGGGCATTCATAACAATACGTGTCCAATATCAAATGTACAAATCACAATTTAAATTGTTAAATATAATTAAATATAAAATATCTGTATTTCTTTATTAATTTTAGGGCTTGTTTTGCAATCAGGTTCAGTAATTATGTTTTAATTATGTAGGGCAGCAAAATTCAGGGGATTTTCAAAGAATATTTCCAGTGTAATTAATGATACATTAACTGGAAATAATGGAAATAAACTGGAAATTTGCAAAATTGCAGATTTGCCTATAGGCAACGTCAATGTAGCAGAAAAAAAATCTGGCAGCATAATCTTGTTTAAAACAACCTTTTTTTTTTTTTTTTTTTTACAAATTAAGCTGAATTTCTACAACTCAGCGAACACAAAATGTTTGACAACATATTGTTTACTTGGGATAGACAATAAAATATCCCATAATGTGTAACGCATATAAACACAATGGTGTAGATACGGAGCCCCGGACATGACAAAAAAAAACAAATGGTAGGCTAAATCGTGCGCACGATTTTATTTTTTCTTGTATGTCATGTGCAGGGCTCCGTACAGAGGCATACTACAAATAATGATACTTAAAGGTGGTAAAGAGGATGTTTTGTTTTATACATTTTTGCAATATTACTTGAAACTATCTTTACTAACTGATAAAAGACTATTTATTAGGTGCACTGAAAGGAATAATATTAATATACATCATCTGTGCACGAGGTAGGGCCTTAAAACATCAGCCAATCGTTTACGCGATCATCGCGTAAATGATTGGCCCTCTGGCTTGTCAATCACTGCCATGACGTTCCTTGTGAGAGACGAGCGTGGATTGGCCCTCTGGCTTGTCAATCACTGCCATGACGTTCCTTGTGAGAGACGAGCGTGGATTGGCCCTCTGGCTTGTCAATCACTGCCATGACGTTCCTTGTGAGAGACGAGCGTGGATTGGCCCTCTGGCTTGTCTTGTGAGAGACGAGCGTGGATTGGCCCTCTGGCTTGTCAATCACTGCCGTGGCGTTCCTTGTGAGAGACGAGCGTGGATTGGCCCTCTGGCTTGTCAATCACTGCCATGACGTTCCTTGTGAGAGACGAGCGTGGATTGGCCCTCTGGCTTGTCAATCACTGCCATGACGTTCCTTGTGAGAGACGTGCGCGGATTGGCCCTCTGGCTTGTCAATCACTGCCATGACGTTCCTTGTGAGAGACGAGCGCGGATTGGCCCTCTGGCTTGTCAATCACTGCCATGACGTTCCTTGTGAGAGACGTGCGCGGATTGGCCCTCTGGCTTGTCAATCACTGCCATGACGTTCCTTGTGAGAGACGTGCGCGGATTGGCCCTCTGGCTTGTCAATCACTGCCATGACGTTCCTTGTGAGAGACGTGCGCGGATTGGCCCTCTGGCTTGTCAATCACTGCCATGGCGTTCCTTGTGAGAGACGTGCGCGGATTGGCCCTCTGGCTTGTCAATCACTGCCGTGACGTTCCTTGTGAGAGACGTGCGCGGATTGGCCCTCTGGCTTGTCAATCACTGCCATGACGTTCCTTGTGAGAGACGCGCGGCTGTGCGCTCCAGTAACTTTCCACACTCTACAGGCGCCGCATGCAATGTTTTTGTCAGGAGACAGGAGTAACAACTGCAGATTATGAGTTACCTGCGGTGAGTCCGACATAATGAATCCAAAAAACACGACACAGCGAATGCCGGTGGTAAACACTCGTGTTCCAGTACTCGTGCATGAGTTTTAGGGAGGCGTTCCTTTGAAATGAGCTGTGAAGGAGGGGGGCTGTTCTTACGCATGCGCTCATTTCAAAAACTCAGTAACAGTCTTTGGATTCTCAGTCGACAAAAAAATCCTCTCTATCACCTTTAAGAGTGACATTCTTAATGGCATCCAAGAGGCCAGTCCGGGGTATTTTTGGATTGTCTGAACCAGAGACATGCACGTGTTCAAGAAAGGAGTCGGCATCGTAGCGACCAGAATATGGTTTAAATCATGCAAATGTTCTCAATTAACAGATCTCATATTTTAATAACTTAGTGAGAACAACACTTTTACTCACCTAAATATACACTTTCGGCAGAGTAGGCCCGGTCTTGCTCTACATTTTGCACCAGCAAAATCCTTTTAAGGTCGATGAGCGTTTCTGTAAGTTCATCCGCTGTCTCTGTTCTTAACAGACAATTCTTGATACATTTCTGAGACATGCCTCAATGGCACGAAGATGTCGTTGACCACAAACGCCATAGTGGTACGTCCTTTCAATGGCATAGCAATGCCTTTCAATTTGCCTCAATACCTCCGCCATTGACTGTTTGCAGTTCTGAGCACGTAAAAACATCACGCTCTTATTTGAATATTTAAAAACAGTCGTCATTACTATGCACATATCCTAAAAGGAATTCATGATATCTGCAATAAGAATTTTTAATAGTGAAAATAAAATTTTAACATGTAAGAATTAAGTTACAGATAACAAGAAGTTTGTTTTTTACTAGTTGTGATTTCATTTTTGATATCATAAATGCATTTCTGTGAGTGATGACGTCATTGTTGATATCAAGAAGCGTAATTCCTGATATCAACAATCAGCATTTCCACTAGTGAAAATTGCATTTCTGATATCAAGAATTGAATTGTTGATATCAACAATTCATGTTTTTAAATGAAGAGTTTCGTTGCAAAAGGATAACTCCGTTTTTAACATTTTTGTCAAAACATGTTTATTATTATGTTATCATGTTATTATTTTGTTTTATGGTGCATTAGCTGTATTTTTTAAGTTATAAGGTTTAAATCAAAACAAACCAACTGCAGTTGATTGATATTAATTGGAATGCACAACCAAAAAACAAGATTTTTGAAAAATTAAAAAAAAGAGTTATCTCGTTTTCCACGAAACTCTTCAAATGTTAAAAGGGCGCCAAAACCATTATAGATATCAATAATTGAGTTCTTACTATTGAAATCAATTTCACATATCAGAAATAAATTCTTACTAGTAAAAATGCAAATTTTTGATATCATTAATTACTTTGTTACTAGTGCAAATGTCTATTCTTGATATCAACAATTGAATTGCTACTAGTAACAATGTTCATTTTTGATATCAATAATTTGATTGTCACTAGTGACAGTGTTAGTTTCTGATATCATGAATGTGATTGTTACTAGTAAGAAAGCCATTTTACATATCTGAAATTATGTTGATATCAGAAATACATTTTCAGATATCAAAAATGAACATTTTTACTAGCAATTCAATTGTTGATATCAAGAACTGACATTTCAACTAGTGACAATTGAATTCTTGATATCAAAAATTTGCATTTTTACTAGTAGCAATGTAATTATTGATATCAAAATTTTCTATTTTTACTAGTAAGAACTGCATTTCTGATATGTGAAATTGGGATTTCAACTAGTAAGAACTCAATTCTTGATATCAACAAATTAATTTGAATGGCAGCCTATGGTGACATTTCACTAGTGAAAATACAATTACAGATATCAAGAATTCTAGTTTTTACTAGTGGAAAATCAAATGTTGATATCAAGAATGAACATTGTTACTAGTGGAAATGTAATTCCTGATATCAATAATTGAATTGTTGATATCAAGAATTCATATCCTGAGATGTGAATAAAAGTCAAAACGGCTTGCCATATCTGTTCATCAAAGACTCCTGAAAATAAAATCTATCACAGTTTCCACAAAAATATGAACTGTTTTCAACATTGATAATAATCATAAATGTTTCTTGAGCAGAAAATCATCATATCAGAATGATTTCTGAAGGATCATGTGTCTGAAGACTGGAGTAATGATGCTGAAAATGATCACAGAAATAAATTACACTTTACTATATATTCACATGTTTGGTCATTGACGAATAAGGTTTTTAAAAGTGTAAAAAAACATAATGGAGATACAATTCATTTTGAAGTTTTCTTAAGTGTTAACAATGAGATTATGTGGTTTTTATAATCAATTAACACTGATTTTGTCATTTTTAACTAGATGGACAAAATTTGTCACCAAAGTTTAACCAAACATTCAGTTTTACCGAATGATGATATTTTCAAACAATGCTAACAGGCTGATATCTAGCAAAAGGACAATTAATCCTTTTATATTTAGTACAAGTTTTTAAAATATTACAACATTTCCATGTTTTATAGCGGTTGTACTAAATGACCTGATGTTGCGGGACATGTGTATAAACAAGTGAAAACATGAATTTGTCAAAATACCCACACTTGCGGCTGCACTTGAGCACTTGTCTACTTACATGACGTCTCTGTTGGATAATTTAAACGTATATTACATGTATATTTAAATTTATATGAATATTTAATTTATATAGGTATAATTGTTTTATTCTTAGATGGACAAAAACTGTAATTTTTAAACAGCAAATCCCAATGACAGTCAGTTAATAATTAATAAATGCATCTTGTGTTTGGTGAATTTAGGCAACAGCACCAAGATATGCAGTGATAAATACTGCCATGCCTGTTATTCAGCTCTATCTAGGTGAACATGCTGATATGCATTACAACTTTCGTCTTTCTCGGTCGGCAATGAACAGTTCAATCCAGCTGATGCAAACAGGACCGTGGTTGGGGCGCACCTTGGAGGTTTGGGTGTTTGTGTTTGGCTGGCTCAGTGCAAATGTCTTTGCCATGCCCAAATCAACGGTTTGCCTTCATGTCCACAAGATTACAGCTAAAATTAAAAAAATTGTGAGGGAGGGTAAAGTCATAAGGTACCCACAGAGAGATCAGCTGGACAACATTGGTCAAGGCTTTGCCCGTTTTGCACAGCATGATGAATTCAGTAAAGCAGTTTGCTTCACATTCACATCAAACCACCAAATACACATAAGGAAAATTATTTTAATTACAAACAGTTTCATTCAATCCAAATGCAGGCAATATGTGACAATTTTCATTGGTTATCCTGTTCATGACACAAGGATTGTTAAAAACAGCCCAATCTACCTAAATGTTGAATACCCACCTAAGGGGTATTTTCTCTTAGGTGATGGAGGCTAACCCTGTCTGAAACACCAATAACAGTAGTCACACCACACAGAGTTCAGCGAAGATTCAACCGGCATCATTCAAAGGCACGTTCAATCATTGAGTGTGTCTTTGGTATCATGAAAACACGGTGGAGATCAACCCTGTTCAGAGCTCTGGAGGTCAAGATCTCTTTCTGCACAGATGTTGTGCTTGCTTGTGCATTTCTGCACAACATCTGTGTCACCAGAGGAGATATTCTGGAGCCAGAGGACAATCCCACTGATGCTGCTGATGATGAACCAACTCTACCAGAGGACAGAAAGGGCCCGTGAGAAAGGAGTGGAGCTCACAATAAGTTATGGTTACTTATGCTTTTGGTTACTTCTGTCCTGTTGTTGTACTTTATCTCAAACGCCAGGTATTGAACAATGATTAAACAACTGAATCTATACATTTGCTTGTCATTCCTTTGTTTGTTTGTTTTTTGTCTGATAGACTAATAATAAGCTAATGATTTGAATCAGGAATGGTGGATAAAGGAAACATCTAGAAGGTGTAGTGTCTGGGTTCTTCGAGGAACAGGATAGAGGAAACACTTTTGAAAAGTAAAACAGAAACTTATTTTCATATATGCTTTTTATTCATCAACACAGAATTGTTCTTAGTATAGCATGACACATTGACTGATAATAAACTAAAAATGAAATGTCAACCAGTGGAAATAACTGAAAGAAACAAGAAACAGAAAGTCTATTCACATTTTCTCAACTATTTTTAGTAAAAATATTCAGTAACTTGTCTATCTGTCTTGAGGTCTACTCTCCTTTCCTCTCTGTCTAACTCCTCCTTTCATTGTTTTTCTTCCTTTTCCCTGAGAAACTCAAGCACTTCATTTCTTTGCTCTCTTTTACATGGATGTTTCCTCTTTGATTTCTCTTGTATTCCAGATTGCCCAGGCTATTATGAGAAATACCATACATACAATTTAACTACAAAAATTAATAACCATACAAAATCATTCTAAAGTGTATCAGATTTAATGAACTGAATAGAAGTACTACATGTATATTTACAGATTTTCCTGATGCACAAGTTGTGTTTTGGATGCTGTTGTGTCCCACTGTTCCCTTGACCAGCTCAATCACAACACTTCCTCGGTCAACCAGCTTCTGCAGCTCAGGTTTGCTGGTTAAGCTACTCAAGAGGTCATATCTGCTGAACATTACAGAAAAACAAAGTGCCACAGGTGTTTGTTTTATTTACATTTTTATGTTCTGCCATTAAATAAAATGTACACTGACCTGAAACCTTCAGATGCAGAATTCTGGACGCAACTTTATAAATGTTAATGTTTCTTCAGCAGTCCCTAACAGACCACACAATTTAAAACAGATTCAAAGAGCGTTAGTAACTGTAGAGGAATGGGGGGATTCATGGGGCTTTAAAATCTCTGCTTCTAAGACTAAATATATGGTATTTGTTTTTAAAAGAAAGTTTCCTAATCTAGGGCTGTGTATGTATGGGTCTCCACTGGAGAAGGTGAAGGTTTTTAAATGTTTAGGCATTTGGTTTGAAGAGCACATGACTTGGGCTGTGCATGTGGGTAAAATTGTGTTAAAGTGTGAAAGTTTTGAATGTTATGAGAGGTCTGGCTGGAAAATGGCTGCTCACTGAAATGGGAGAAATGCCCTTATGGTTAAAGCACATTAACTTAGGGTTACAGTACTGGGCAAAACTCAGCGGGTGAAATCATACCTTCACAGCAAGATCTGTTACAAGAGTTTACTGGAGATAATAAATACAATATATTTGTTGTCAAAGTAAATCAGAGAGCTAGGAAGATGTTTATGGAACAGGGAGGTATTGTAGAGCATGCAGGATGGTTACCTGTGCCCTATCGGATGATGCCTGAACTGAATATTGAGCTTGCTTTCCTTCAGGAAAAAGATAAGTGGGAGGTTACACCAGAAATAGTGGAATATCTTCATTGAATCAGTGAGATGATTGTTTTTACAGATGGATCTAGAGATCCAGTTAGTGGGAGAGCAGGATTTGGGGTGTATGTGGAGCAGCTAGGGTTGAAGATTGGACGGCACATTTCTAATGGAAGCTCTGTTCACTACTGAATTAATGTCAATTCTATGGGCTCTGTGGTGGATTGAGGAAGTCAGACCTAGAGAAGTCATTATCTGCTCTGATTCTGCTGATGCTCTACAACATTTAAGAGCAGGAAGATCTAAAGCTCGTCCTGATATTGTAAATGACATCTTGAATGTGATTTTTAGGATTAGGTTTGATTGCGATATCAGTTTTATCTGGATTCCCGGGCATGACAGGGTGAGGGGGAATGAGCAGGTGGATAACATTGAGCTTAGGAATAGAAGGAGAAGTTCATGTGTTATTGGGAGAGTGGAAATGAGAGAAAGAATTAAAGAGGACTTAATAAAAGAATGGCAAATTGGGTGGGAAAAGGAAATTAGGGGTACACACTACTTTTCTTTAAACCTGACATTAAGAAAAGATGTTTCTGTACTTTGATATCCCGCAGGAATTCAGTGAAACTGTGTGGATTGAGGTTGGAGCACTGTGGGTTAAAGTACTCTTTATGTATAGCAGGAAAACATGTTTCTGGACTATGGGAATGTGGGAGTCTGGAAAAGGTGTGTTTTCCTGGAATGTAGAAAATATAGGGTAGAAAGAAATATATTATTTGTTAAACTAGCAGGACTTGGAGTTGAGGCTTTTTCTGTTTTTATCTTTGTTTGGACACAGTAATAAGCATAAACTGATCACTGAGGAAGTTCTTCAGTTCTTCATGACACAGGACTGTGTGTGAGAATTTAGTTTAAATGTTGACCTGAGGAGGGCAGTAATACTCTTAGCAGTGTCTACACTGCCGGAATCCTACAAGAAGAAGAAGAAATAATGTTTGTTTCGGTTTCGTTTTGACCCGATCTTGAAGTGTCGGTGCTGAACGAACATCAGTGAGTTTGACGGTAAGTTCAGTTATCAGCTTTATTTAATATCGTGTCATGTTGTTATATGATGTTGTTCTGTGTGTTTATATGATCGTGACACACTCTTGTTCACTGACAACAACAAAAACTGACGAACATAAAATGGCGTCAGGAATTATACGGGATCTGCGACTTCACTTTTCTAATCTTTATCCAGATTATATCAAAACCGTGAAGATATTTCCACTGAAGCTATATTTAGTAGATGTAACTTGACCTGTGAAACATTTTCTTGTCTTCTGATAATTATAATGTTGTATAGGGAACAATTCCCTTGTCAAAAAATCCTAAAGGATTCCAATAAGAAATCTGTACAGGATTCCAATAAGAATTTCTATCATATTTTGGAACCAATCCTATAGGATTCCATTAGGAACTATCTTATAGGATATTTATGTCTTGTCCTAAAATATTCCTAATGGATTCCTATAGGATTCTGTGGGAATTGTCTTATAAGACAATAAATAAATATCCTGTAGGATAATTTCTACAGGATTTTAATAGGATCCAAATGGGCCCCTATTCCTATTCAGGACTATATGTAATTTTGTATTTATTTATTTATTTTTTAATCTTCTGTATCCTTAACTAACCAATGGTAGTTTTTGATTGTGTTTTACGGTTTACTTAAACACCTCAATGTAGACACTTTTCATTGTTCAATGCCTGTTGCATAACCTGCAGTCACATTATAAATGTCAGACGTGATTTGAAATGAGACAAATCAACAAATTCATGTTTTATTTTCATTTTTTATTTCAATTAATTTAGTCTTCTTTCATAACTTGAATTATATTGAATGTATTACCTTTTTTTACTGTCTAGATTATATTCATGACAGGCTTCATTACAGACAAAAACAAACAAACAAAAATGTTTAATGTTCAAATACAATGTTCCAGAAATCAGTCTGGTTTACACACACTGACACAATCACTGTGGTGCCTTTTTGCCAACTTGCATTCGTCTGCGCATTGCTAGGAGAATGCTTAATTATATTTGCTTCAACATTGAATTTATTTTTGATGTAGCCTGTAAGAGAGAAATAAACAGAACGCAAGTTTACAAAACATTACAATTATTGAGGAATGGTATTTGCCATATATGTACACAACAAAACTCCTCAAGGCTGAGCCTAAAACTAGTTCTTGTTTTCTATTACAAAGGTGTTTGTATGATATATATACAGGGGTTAAATTGCGCCGGGGCCGTCCGGGGCTGAGCCCCGGCACATGGGCTTAGGGCTTGTCATACGCTTGTCCGGGACTGCGGGACAAGTGGATTTTTTGATGTGAAAAATAATTTTACTTGCCTGACCAGATAAGTAGCTTGATTAAAATGTCAAAAACAACCATAACGCGAGAATGATTTATTTAGCTTAAGTGGCGATTGAGAGTGGATATTAATATATGTAATGTAAGTTACATTGGCGGTGATATTGCGCTGTTGAGACTCACGTAACCTCTTGAGGAGAATTCAAAACAAATGAGCTCTGCTCACACAAAGAAACTCAGTTATCATGTTGCAATAAAAATTTCATATGTGGGGTTTTTATAGCTATTTACGACATATGATCACATATCACCTCGGTTGAAATTGACACTAATTTTATACAACAGTTCAATAAACAAGTAGATAATATTAATGACTTACATTTTGGGAGCAATATTGCCTGTTTTTTGTTCTATTGTAGCGGCGAAAATAGTTCCAAACAAAGCAGAACCAGCGCATCTCTCAGCTACTCTCAGCCGTTTTGAATGATTCAGCGTTCTGAACGAATCGGTTGAGTGAAGATTCAATGTCCCAATCATATACAACTGCTTCATTATTGATTCAGCCTTTTGAATGAATCATTTGAATAAATGAATCAGTGGCTCACTCATTAAGACGGTCACTTGCCGCCATCTACTGGTGGTTTAATTTCATGTTTAAAAGTATAAATTTCCCACCAACATTTCTTATTTGCATATTCAAAAATATTTAAAGAATTTTATATCATTATTGAATTCAGTTGTACTTTTTCAATGTAAATTATTTAATTTGGTAACAGCCCTATAGTGTCTTACTATTTTAATTTATCAAATGTAAGAATTTGAAATAAAAGATTAAACATAAATGTAATTAGATTGTGGGGGAATGCCCTTAATAAAATACCCCCAGGGTAAATAACATAAATATGCAGATTTAAATATGTCACTGCTGATAAAACAGTGATGAGAATGTTGCTTGTTTCAGAATAAATTATATTTACAACACACAAAAAAAATCCTATTTTTTTCCAGGCAAGCTACTTTTTTACTCTGACAAGTAAATGACCATTTTAGTTGTCCAAGGGACAAGCATAAAACAAGGCTTAATGTCAAGCACTGTATTTTGTATTTAGATTCTCTCCTTTAATGGTAGCATCACTCTTATATTTGATACTGACACAAAGCACAGGCCTACAGAAAGATTTTATTGTCATCAGATGTAGATTTGCACACTACCAGCATCTATAGAATGATTTTGATCAGCATTTTAGTGTTCACTGCAACTCATTATACTTTAGTTTGTCAATTGATATGATTTTGTAGTCTTCGCATACACATGCACCCCTGAAACCAGAGCCCCCCCACGTAAAAAAATCCCAATTTAACGCCTGTAATATTATATTTATATATATAATTTATATATATATATATATATATATATATATATATATATATATATATATATATATATATATATATATATATAATATCATGAAACCGCCATAATCTTTAAAAAGAAAAAAAGAAAGAAAAAAAGTAATACAGATTTTTGCTCAAACTGTCCAGCATTAATTGAATATTTACACTATATACAAAATCAGGACAGAAGTGGATGAAAATGAACAAAAGTGCAAATGGCAATGTGTCTCCCAACTCCCAGTGATCGGATCGACCAAATCATGTGTAAACAGGGTCATAATTACAATCTTACATACACATTAAACACTTTTACATACCAGAGGAGTTTTCCATCGTAATGAAACTCAAACATGATAACTTTGAGGGCATCATGATGATATATTCTTCACTGCTCGAGTCTCCTCAGCAGAAAATCCCCTTTATCAAACTCAGTACAGCTGAACACCTCTCCCTACATAACAACAGAGAAGAAAAATCATCACTGTAAATAACATCAACCTGAGAAAGCTTTATTAAACAAATTAATTTCACTTTAACTTACAGCTATCAAACCATTTAACTAACCTTTAAAAGCATTGATGCATCTGTCTTCTGAAGTGATATCTGTATGTATCCTCCAATGGCTTGGGCTTTCAGACATTATTTGATGTGTCTGCTGTCATATAAAAAAAAAAAACCCTCAATAAGTTTAAATTTGCCATTATTCAGCAAGTTTGTTTTCAGTATAAATGTTAAGACTGACAGTTCTATTGGTACGGAGTGTATTAACAAGTTAACAAGAACACATCTTGAACTCTTTAGTTGCTTAATCTCTTTAAACCAAGCTAATAGTAGTAATATTTAACAGAACCCACACGAAAAAAATAATATAATTATTTTTAGTAAATACTCTAGTGTTTTTTAAACATATGGTAAAGTTACTACAGTAACTTGAACGAATTTGTTGTGGTAATTCTATAGAGGATTTAGTAAATCTACTATAGTAATATAAGCAAATTACTTTACCCAATACTGTACTAAGTTTTTACAACTATAGGGTTCAATACACCACAGTTTACTGTAGTAAAAACGTCTCGGTTACGTATGTAACCCTCGTTCCCTGAAGGAGGGAACGGAGACGTACGTCAGTAGTGACCGACGAATTGGGATATCGCTTAGAGAGCCCTATCATCTTCGTGTAAACTAAAACAAGCCAATGGAATTGGCGTGCGATATTTGCATAATGCGCACCGCCCCGACAGGTGTATATAAATAGGAAGCGGATGCAATCGCACTCTGTTTTTCGCTGAGGAGACAACTGGTGTCCGCACTACAGCGAGGGTACAGAAACTGTGGCGACGGGACGTACGTCTCCGTTCCCTCCTTCAGGGAACGAGGGTTACATACGTAACCGAGACGTTCCCTTTCAGTCGGTCACGTTCGACGTACGTCAGTAGTGACCGACGAATTGGGATCCCAACTAAAACGCCACAGTTACGAAACCCCTTCCAGTGCCCAGCGCAAGCTCAGCCGCCCATAGCACCGGCTGACGGTGAAGGGGGCGAGCTTACACCGAGAGAGTCTACTGCTGTCTAACCACTACCCACTAAGTAAACTAGACACACTGGGGAAGCGAACCCGAAGGGACGCTGCGGAGACCACTACCTACCCAATGGGGGAGGAGTTTACGTGGGAATACACATATGGACTGGCCCGGGGGGCAGTACGCATATGGAGTCCCTGGGATGGCTCCACCTGGTTAGGGGAGACTCATCTGACAGGTGACAGCAGAGCTGGCTCTGCTAAGGGAAAGACACGGACTCGGCCCGTAGGGAGTTTTAAACCGTGGAAAATACACATATGGGACCGCTCACGTAGAGGGGTCACGACATATGGGCCCCAGCCAACAGACAGCGTCAGCGACGGATGTAGGCCTGGCATCAGACACTCCGCAATGTCCGAGCCGAAGGGGGAGGCGGAGGAGCTCGACAGGGTTCGCCAAGCGGGGAACACGACTGGAGAGAAGTATGCACGTATCCGGCCAGTGGCGGGAATGGCATTGCAAGCCGACACTTAGAGTGGGTACAACACGTCTACCGACTAGTGGATGCGAGTACACGTGAAGATACCGGCTCTACACGTAGGCTATAAAACCTAGCGAACGTGTTGGGTGTCGCCCAGCCCGCAGCTCTACAAATATCTGTCAGCGAGGCGCCATGAGCCAGCGCCCAGGAAGAGGCCACCCCTCTGGTGGAGTGGGCTCTCAACCCGAGCGGGCAAGGCACGCCCTGGGATTCATACGCCAAGGCGATGGCATCCACTATCCAGTGGGCCATCCTCTGCTTGGAGACAGCCTTTCCCTTCTGCTGGCCTCCGTAACAGATGAAGAGCTGATCTGAGGTCCTGAAGCTTCGCGTTCTATCCACGTAAACGCGCAGAGCGCGGACGGGACAGAGCAAAGCTAGGGCTGGGTCTGCCTCCTCCGAGGGCAGCGCTTGCAGGTTCACTACCTGATCTCTGAAGGGAGTGGTAGGAACCTTGGGCACGTATCCAGGCCGGGGTCTCAGGATGACGTGAGAATCACCGGGCCCGAATTCTAGGCACGTTTCGTCGACCGAAAATGCATGCAGATCCCCTACCCTCTTCAGGGAAGCCAATGCAACCAGAAGAACCGTCTTAAGAGACATTAGTTTCAGGTCGACTGATTGCAAAGGCTCAAAGGGATGACCCCGGAGAGCTGTGAGAACCAGGGTCAAATCCCAAGAGGGTACGGAGGAAGGGCGAGGAGGATTTAATCTCCTCGCTCCCCTCAGGAATCTGACGATCAGATCGTGTTTCCCCAGGGACTTACCCTCAACTGCGTGGTGATGTGCGGCGATAGCGGCAACATACACCTTCAGGGTGGAGGGAGACAGCCTTCGCTCCAACCCTTCTTGCAGGAAGGAAAGCACGGATCCGACCGAACATGATCGGGGGTCCTCTCGGCGAGAGGCGCACCATTCGACGAACAGGTTCCACTTCAACGCATAGAGACTCCTAGTGGAAGGAGCTCTAGCGGAAGTGATGGTGTCTACGACCGCTTGCGGGAGATCACTCAGAACCTCCGCATCCCGTCCAGGGACCACACGTGGAGGTTCCATAGATCGGGACGCGGGTGCCACAGGGTGCCCCGTCTCTGAGTCAGGAGGTCCTTCCTCAGAGGAATCGGCCAGGGAGGGGCTGTCGCGAGGAGAATGAGGTCTGAGAACCAGGTCCGAGTGGGCCAATACGGAGCCACTAACAGAACCTGCTCCCCGTCCTCCCTGACCTTGCACAGGAGTTGTGCGAGAAGGCTCACTGGGGGAAACGCATATTTGCGCAGACCCGGGGGCCAGCTGTGTGCCAGGGCATCCGTGCCGAGCGTGCCGCCGGTCAGGGAATAAAACCACTGGCAGTGGGCAGTTTCCGGGGAGGCAAACAGGTCTACCTGGGCCTCGCCGAAACGCTGCCAAATCAGCTGGACCGCCTGGGGGTGGAGCCGCCACTCGCCCGCAAGTGGAGGCTGCCGTGACAGCTCGTCGGCTGCACGGTTGAGCACACCTGGGACATGAGTGGCCCGAAGGGACCTCAGATACTTCTGACTCCACAACAAGAGATGGCGGGCGAGTTGCGACATGCGACGGGAGCGTAGACCACCTTGACGGTTGATGTACGCAACGGCCGCAGTGCTGTCTGAGCGGACTAGAACGTGCTTGCCTGACAACAGCTTCTTGAAGCGGGCCAGCGCAAGACGTACCGCTAGCAACTCGAGGCAATTGATATGCCAATGCAGCTGAGGCCCCGTCCAAAGACCTGCCACTGCATGCCCGTTGTACGTGGCCCCCCATCCCGTGGCAGAGGCATCTGTGGAGACCACAGCGTGCCTGGACACTTGTTCGAGGGGTACTCCGGCCCGCAGGAACGAAGGGTCCGACCACCGGACAAGGGTGCGACGGCAGCTCGGTGTCACGGGGACACGGAGCGTGCCGCACTGCCACGCCCATCTCGGGACCCGGCCGCGGAGCCAGTGTTGAAGCGGTCTCATATGAAGCAATCCGAGCGGCGTGACCGCGGCTGCAGATGCCATATGCCCCAGGAGCCTCTGAAAATCTTTCAGTGGAACCGCTGTCCTGCGCTTGAGCGAACTCAGGCAGTTCAACACCGACTGGACGCGCGCCTCGGTGAGACGCGCAGTCCGTGCAACCGAGTCTAGCTCGAGACCGAGATAAGAGATCCTCTGCCCGGGGGCGAGTTTGCTCTTGTCCCAGTTGACCCGAAGACCCAACCGGCTGAGGTGAGCTAAAACCATGTCCCTGTGTTCGCACAACTGCTCTCGCGAGCTGGCCAGGATCAGCCAGTCGTCGAGATAGTTGAGAATACGAACGCCCTGTTCCTTGAGGGGAACAATGGCCGCCTCCGCAACCTTCGTAAAGACGCGGGGTGACAGGGCCAGCCCGAAGGGTAGGACTTTGTACTGATATGCCCGACCCTCGAACGCAAACCGGAGGAAGGGTCTGTGTCGAGGCAGAATCGAGACATGAAAGTACGCGTCCTTCAGGTCTATTGCTGCAAACCAATCCCGGGGACGGACGCATTCGAAAATGCGTTTCTGCGTGAGCATCTTGAACGGCATCTTGTGAAGATACCGGTTCAGGACGCGCAGATCCAGGATTGGCCGTAGCCCACCGCCCTTTTTTGGTACAATGAAGTAGGGGCTGTAAAACCCCGACTTCATATCGGCTGGAGGGACCGGCTCGATTGCATCCTTCGCCAGGAGGACAGCAATCTCCGCCCGGAGAACAGGTGCACTGTCCAACGACACCTGAGTGAAGTGGACACCCCTGAAGACCGGGGGACGCCGGGCGAACTGAATCGCATAGCCGAGTCTGATAGTGCGAATGAGCCAGCGGGACGGGCTGGGAAGCGTGCTCCACGCCTCCAGACTCCGAACCAGCGGGACCAAAGGCACCACAGACGCACCGGGGGTGGGGCAGCAAGGCAGAGAGGGACCCGACTCGGGCGGCTTGGAAGCGGCCGCGAGTGGGGTCGGACTCTGCGAGGCAGCAGTGTGCATGGGAGACGGCGCACGGGACGCGGTCTGCGCCATCACACTGCCGCCTGCTGGCGAATGGGGAGGGTGCTGCCAGCGGCGAGGCGGGGCCTGGCACACTGGCAGACACACCTTGTTGTGACCTGGAGTTTGAGGAAACTGCTCTTTTTGTGGCAAAGTGGGTACCGCTGGACTCCGGAGAGCCAGCGGCGGTAGATGGACAGACGCCACAAAATCCCCCCGGCCCTCCTCCGGGGGTGGGAGAGCAGATGGAATACTCTCCCGAAGGGCAGGAACCTTCCGCTCCAGGTCGCCCGTCTCAGGGCCGAGTTTTCCCCGACCGCTTGCCACCTGGCTTGGCAGAGACGGGCTGGGCACCACGTCCGCGACCGGCACCCTGCTGTTTGGCTGGTGTAGGCTGCTGCTTTGCCGACTTAGCAGGGGCGGAGGAAGACGCAGGCGGGCGCCCTCGGCGACGAGCGGGCTGAGGCTGAGCCACGGGCGGCTGGGTGGAGGCAGCAGCGGACCGCCGTGGCATGACATGTCTGATAGCCTCAGCCTGCTTCTGTGCAGCGGAGAACTGTTGGGCACAGCTCTCCACCGCGTCGCCGAAAAGGCCGACCGGAGACACGGGGGAATCCAGGAACCGATGTTTGTCGGTCTCCCTCATGTCTGCCAAGGTCAGCCAGAGGTGGCGTTGCTGGACTACCAGAGTAGACATCGCCTGGCCAACAGAACGCGCTGTCACCTTCGTTGCCCGGAGGGCAAGGTCAGTGGCAGCGCGCAGCTCCCCAAGCAGCTGTTGGTCAGGACCTTCCTGGGGCATCTGCGACAGCGCTTTTGCCTGATAGACCTGCAAAAGGGCCATCGCGTGCAGGGCAGAGGCAGCCTGCCCACAGGCACTGTAAGCTTTCTCAGTCAGACCGGCTGAGAAATCACAGGCCTGGGACGGGAGACGCGGCTCACCGCGCCCGCCAGCGGCCGTTGGACACAACTGCATCGCAACAGACCGCTCGACTGGCGGGAGCTTCGCGTACCCCCTGGCTTCCCCGCCGTCCAGGGAGGTGAAGGCGGACGAGGGACCAGGCCCTGTACGAGCCCCATACGGAGCTTGCCAAGACCTGGTCACCTCATCGTGTACTTCCGGGAAGAAAGGCATTGGGGCGGGACGCTGGATTTGACCAGCGCGACCCCCCCCCAAGTACCAATCGTCCAACCGAGATGGGCCGGGACAGGGTGGAGGGTTCCACCCAAGCCCGACGCACAAGGCGGCCCGGGAGAGCACAGCCGCGAGCTCGGGATCCGATTCGGGCAACACTACCGTCCCGGGCGGCAGCGCGTCCGGATCTTCCCCCGAGGACTCAGGCTCACCTTCCGACGCAGCGGTCGACATCCGATCCGCCGCCAGCACACCAAAGGTAACGGCTGGACAGTCCGTAGAGGGCCCAGCGGAAACCAACGGTGGCACGATGGGTTGCGGTGCTGATGAGGCGGCAGGGGCCCGAGGAGCGTTTCCGCTCGGCGGGAAAGCCCTGACCGGAATCCTCAGGTCGCCCTCTCTATACAGCGCCGTACCGTCATTCCGGTTCCGGGGGCCGGAAAAAACGGTCGTACGCGGCATAGGAGAGGGGACCCCCGCTTCCTGAGACTTCAGGAAGGAGAGCCTCGACCTCAGCACCGCGATGGTCATGTTCCCGCAATGGGAACATGAACCATCCACAAAAGCTGCTTCAGCGTGCAGAATGCCCAAACACGAGATGCAACGATTGTGCCCATCAGCAGGGACCAGGGAACGACCGCATCCATTAACGCACAGACGAAATGACATACTGTCAGGGTTCGTCTGTAAAGCTCTTTTAGAAGGGGAAGTCAACTCACTCGTGCTGAAGCACCCAGGGAGCGACGCGATGTGTCAGGTACACCACTCCCCGACACACCGAGGAACCGGCCCAAATCGCTCACACACACACTCTTTGTGTTGCTGTGAAAACAGCAGTTTTAGAGCTTATAGCTCAGCTCCTCGGACACTCGCGACCTCGCTGAACGTGCCCTCTTCACCAGCACTAAAAGCTCGCTGTGATCCTCTTCTGTTTTTTGTTTTAGAATAAATAACAAACGAAGAAAAGAGTCTTCTAAATAGGACACCAGAGAATGGCTCCGAAGCGAAAGACAGAGTGCGATTGCATCCGCTTCCTATTTATATACACCTGTCGGGGCGGTGCGCATTATGCAAATATCGCACGCCAATTCCATTGGCTTGTTTTAGTTTACACGAAGATGATAGGGCTCTCTAAGCGATATCCCAATTCGTCGGTCACTACTGACGTACGTCGAACGTGACCGACTGAAAGGGAACTAAATTACATGAGGAGCCACGACTATTGATTAAATATCCATGAATACATTTTTAACTGGTTAAATTCTTCATTCAGAATCAATGAAAGATCAATCATTAACGTCCTTTTTTTTGTTTTGTTTTGTTTTCCGTCCTCATGACCCGGTTTCATCGGCTTGTTTGCTATCAAATCACCTTACTGGCTACAAAAATGCAGATAAAAGGTTTGGATATGAATTAAAATTGTACTCAGTACTCAACTATGATTTTAAAAGTATCTTAGTAGATTACATGGATTAATGAATATTACAAGTAAAAGTACAGGCTTGAAAATCTACTCATAAAAGTACAAGTACCCCAAAAAACTACTTAATTACAGTAATCTGAGTATTTGTAATTAATGACTTCCACCTCTGATACCAGAAACCACTCCCCAAGCGGGTCTTGAATCTGGGTATCCGGCGTGGTAGATGGATGTGCAAACTGACCAAAAGCCAATTGGGTAGCAAAATGGGTCCTATGAGGCATCTGTTATGACAGAGACACCGGAGGCAGAGATAAAAGCAGTTTGGGTGTTTATTTAAACAATCAGCAGAGCAAACGGTAAGAGAATGGTGAGTATGATGATCTTGAAGATGAATGAGAGGTAATACTGTCCTTTTCTTTGTGTTGCAGATGATGATGGAAGGAGACGCTGGAGATGGCAGACAGGAACACTCACACACACAGGCAGGTAGGAACACGAGGAGATCTGGAGACGATGGAGACGATGGAGACGAAGGAGATGATGAAGACAGGTAACTATCGCTTTGGGAGTCCTTGAGGTAAGTATACAACAGGTTGTATCACAAATGAGACCGGACAGCGAGTGTGTGTGAGTGTGGGGTTTAAATGCTGGAGCTGATGACTGTGGTGATGAACTTCAGGTGGCGGTGATTAGTATGCTGGTGATTGAGTGCGTGGGTAAGGGAGTGAGGTGGAACCTGACGTGTCTGTGACAGTACCCCCCCTCCCACGGCCCGCTCCTGAGGGCCGAGGACCCCGACGTCGTGGTGGTCGTCCTCGAGGTCGTGGGGCAGGTCTGTCTGGGTGGTTGGTGTGGAAAGTCTGTAACAGATTAGGATCAAGGATATCATTCTTGGGAACCCATGAGCGTTCTTCAGGGCCATAACCTTCCCAATCTACCAGATATTCCAAGAGACCACCACGGCGCCGGGAGTCCAGGATTTCTCGAACAACGTAGGCAGTCCCATCGTCCAGGATGAGTGGAAGGGGGGGCTCGACGGCTGCCACGTCAGGTTCTGTGGAAGGAAGAACAGGAGGGTGGTGAGGTTTTAACAGTGAGACATGGAAGGTGGGATGAATTCTCTTATACTGTGCAGGCAGTTGTAACCGGTAAGTGACGGGGTTGATCTGTCGAAGGATGGTGAACGGGCCAATGAAGCGGGGACTCAGCTTCTTGCAGGGCAGGTGCATCCTGATGTCTCTGGTGGACAGCCAGACCTTCTGCCCCGGTTGGTAGGTTGGAGCGTGGGAGCGCCGAAGGTCGGCTGTCATCTTGCGCCTGCGCAGGGCTCTCTGCAGCTGGTGGTGAGCTGAGTCCCATACCCTCTCGCTCTCCCGGAACCAGTAGTCGACAGCTGGAACGTTGGAGGGTTCCCCGTCCCAGCGGAACAGTGGGGGTTGGAAGCCGAGTACGCATTGGAAAGGTGTTAATCCAGTTGTGGCCTGACGGAGGGAGTTCTGGGCGTCCTCGGCCCAACCCAGGTACTGGTTCCAGGAGTCCTGGTGGCCGTGACAGAAGGTACGCAGGAAGCGGCCGATCTCTTGGATCTTCCGTTCCGTCTGCCCGTTCGACTGAGGATGGTATCCAGACGATAGGCTGATGGTCACACCCAGGAGGGAGAAGAAAGCCTTCCAGACTCGGGAGATAAATTGAGGTCCTCTGTCAGAGACTATGTCCTCGGGGATTCCATAATGACGGAAGACATGGTTGAACATTAATTCGGCTGTAGTCATGGCGGTAGGTAGACCTTCCAGGGGAATCAGTCGGCAGGCTTTGGAGAAACGGTCTACGACGACTAGAATGCATGTGTGACCATCAGACTCGGGGAGATCGGTGACGAAGTCCACTCCCAGGTGTGACCAGGGTCTCTCAGGAACGGGCAGAGGATTGAGCTTGCCGGTGGGAAGATGGCGTGAGCTCTTGGAGATGGCGCACTCCCTGCAGCCCTGCACGTACCTTCTGACGTCGTTGGCCATGTTTGGCCACCAGAAGCACTGTTTGAGCAGCGAGAGGGTCTCATTGACCCCCGGGGGACCAGTGCCAAGTGAAGAGTGAACGGAGTGCAGAAGTGGAGTGTGTCGTGTCCGGGTGATGTAACGCAAGCCCTGGGGACAACCCGGCGGAGTGCGTGAGGAGGCATTGGAGGAGGGTAGGGTCTCTTCCGACCACTCCATGGGGCTCATGAAGATAGACTCAGGCAGGATGGTTTCGGGGTCTTCATTCTTTTCCTCGGGTGCATGGAGACGTGAGAGAGCGTCAGCTTTGAGATTCTTGGAACCTGGGCGGTATGAGATGGAGAAGTTGAATCTTGAAAAGAACATTTCCCATCGGGCTTGGCGAGGCTTGAGTCGTTTGGCAGCTTTTAGATACTCGAGGTTCTTGTGGTCGGTGAGTACTTGGAACGGATGGTTAGCTCCCTCCAACCAATGCCTCCACTCCTCAAGGGCGAGCTTGACAGCCAGGAGTTCACGGTCCCCGATGTCGTAATTCACCTCCGCCGGGTTGAGCTTGCGGGAGAAGAAGGCACATGGATGGAGCCTACTTGGATTCCCCTGCTGCTGTGATAGGACCGCTCCCACTCCGGTGGTGGAGGCGTCCACCTCCACGACGAATGGCAGGTCTGGATTGAAGTGGACGAGGAGGGGAGCGGTGGTGAAGGCTTTCTTGAGGTTTTCAAAAGCTTCGGTGGCAGGTTGGGACCAGGACAGAGACTTGGGCTGTTTACGGAGCAGGTTGGTGAGTGGACTGACAATGGTGCTGTAGTTCTTGATGAAGCGACGGTAAAAGTTGGAGAAACCGAGGAAACGTTGGAGTTCTTTTATGGTGCTTGGAGTTGGCCAGTTCTGGATGGCGGAAACCTTCCCCTCGTCCATCCGGATGCCACTGTGATCAATCACGTACCCCAGGAAGTGGACAGAGGGCTGATGGAATGAGCACTTCTCTGCTTTCAGGAATAGATGGAACTGCCGTAAGCGTTGGAGGACCTCCGCAACGTGGTGGCGATGTTCGGCCAAGCTCCGGGAGTAAATGAGGATGTCATCAATATACACCAGAACGAACTTGTGGAGAAACTCCCGGAGCACCTCATGAATGAAATCCTGGAATACGGAGGGGGCGTTGACCAGGCCATATGGCATCACAAGGTATTCATAGTGGCCGGTGGGCGTGACGAAGGCGGTCTTCCACTCGTCCCCCTCGCGTATCCGGATGAGGTTATACGTGCTGCGGAGGTCCAGCTTGGTGAACACAGTGGCACCGCGGAGATGTTCCAGGGCCGCTGGGACGAGGGGAAGTGAGTACCTGAATTTCACAGTGATCTTGTTCAAGGAGCGATAATCGATGCAAGGCCGCAAGCCTCCGTCCTTCTTGGCCACGAAGAAGAAGCTTGAAGCAGCAGGGGAAGTAGACGGGCGGATGTATCCTTGGTTAAGGGCCTCTTTGATATATTCCTCCATGGCCTTCTCCTCCGGTACAGATAGGGGGTAGATGCGTCCCCTAGGCACTGGCTCACCCGGTAACAGATCGATGGCACAGTCCCATGGCCGGTGTGGAGGAAGCTTGGAGGCGCGTTGAGGGCAGAAGACGTCACTGAAGGGGGCGTAGTCGGGTGGAATATCGACGGAGCGCTTTTCCACAGGACTTTCGATGGACGTGGCATTCATGGAGATATTCTTGGAGAGAGGAGATCTTGGAACAGGAAGTTCTGGGAAACAGCTGGGGAAGCAGTGGTCGCCCCACTTCAGGACTTCGCCCGTGCGCCAGGAGATGGTGGGGCTGTGTTGTTCCAACCACGGGCGCCCTAGAACCACGTCAGCGGTGGACTCCTCCAGAACCAGCAGATGGATGTTCTCCGTGTGAAAGATACCCACTTGCAGTTGAAGAGGTCCAGTGACCCGACGGATCATCTTACGGCTCAGGGGTTTGCCCGTGATGGAGTGGACCTGGTAGTTAATCGGAGAAGGCGAGGTCTTGAGCCTGAGGTGTCGACAGAGGGCGCCGGAGATGAAGTTTCCTGCTGACCCTGAATCGAGGAGCGCCACCACTGGAACGGAAGCATTAGCAGCAGTAAGGTTTACTATAGTAGTGAGTGGTTTCATTTTTTGGATAGAGGGAATGATAGCACTCACCACGGGCCGAGGAGGACGGGTTGGGCATGTGGAGATTACATGCCCAGGGGATCCACAATATAAACATAGATTCAGGGTCAGCCTTCTCTGTCTTTCTGCAGAAGATAAACAGGAGTTATCCACTTGCATGGGTTTGTTTGCTGGTTCTGGAGAGCTGACGGGTTCGGACCGACGGAGGAGAGTGGTGGTCAGTGGCTGGCCCTGGTGCTCAAGGAGACATGACTGCATACGAGAACCCACGCGGATGGCGAGTTGGATGAAGCGTTCGAGTCCTATGGAGTCCTCGTATGCAGCGAGATGCAACCGCACGTTTGGCTCCAATCCTTGTCGAAAGGTGGTGATGAGGGCTTGTTCATTCCAACCACTGGTTGCGGCTAGCGTTCTGAACTGCAAGGCATAATCGTTAACAGTTTTGTTTCCTTGTTTAAGGTTGTACAATTTCTCACCAGTAGAAGAGTCGGCCAAGGGCTTCCCGAAGACTTCTCTGAAGTGGGAGACGAATGCAGGATAAGATTTAACAACAGAGCCTTTTTGAGTCCAGAGGGAATCCGCCCATTGAAGGGCCTTACCTTGAAGTTGGGAAATTATGAACGCAATTTTAGCCGTGTCGGTGGGGTAGAGGTGCGGCTGCATCTCCAGGACCAACTCACACTGAAGAAGGAATCCGCTGCAGTCCTCCGCCGATCCAGAGTAGGGCGCCGGTTTGGCCATGGGACTGGCGGTGAACACAGGAGAAGCAGCAGTGGCAGTGGATGCGGAAGCGGCAGCGGCGGTGGGTGCTGGTGACGGTGACGGTGGTTGTGGAGTGAGTGCTCGGCGTAATACGTCCACGAGCTCTTGAAATGGATCATTGTAGCTCATGCTGATGAGTAGCTGTTATGGTCCGGTCTTCTGTTATGACAGAGACACCGGAGGCAGAGATAAAAGCAGTTTGGGTGTTTATTTAAACAATCAGCAGAGCAAACGGTAAGAGAATGGTGAGTATGATGATCTTGAAGATGAATGAGAGGTAATACTGTCCTTTTCTTTGTGTTGCAGATGACGATGGAAGGAGACGCTGGAGATGGCAGACAGGAACACTCACACACACAGGCAGGTAGGAACACGAGGAGATCTGGAGACGAAGGAGACGATGAAGACGATGAAGACGATGAAGACGATGAAGACGATGAAGACGATGAAGACGGGTAAGTATCGCTTTGGGAGTCCTTGAGGTAAGTATACAACAGGTTGTAGCACAAACGAGACCGGACAGTGAGTGTGTGTGAGTGTGGGGTTTAAATGCTGGAGCTGATGACTGTGGTGATGAACTTCAGGTGGCGGTGATTAGTATGCTGGTGATTGAGTGCGTGGGTAAGGGAGTGAGGTGGAACCTAACGTGTCTGTGACAGCATCAGGGAGGGATTTACCCAACATTCTACAGGCAACTATATGTTATAAGCAACTTATGTTAAGTTAGCAAAATATTCATACAATATAAATATTGTAAATATTCAAATGCCAGCAGTAGCAATGCTGTCTCCTTTACACTTATCCCCATAAATCTGTCCCAATCTGGGTCACTTCACCAATGAAAGTGTTTATGTGAATGCTCCATGCACTGTCGGAAGGCTTTCTGCAGCTTTATTCTTTTACTTAAATTGAAAGGGCCTCTGTCCTTACAGGCCTACTTCTTTAACTACCTCAGCCCCTCCCTTTACCGTCTTAAGCCATAAACCATGTATATGTCAATGCATCCTGAAGATCTTCAGATAGCCTAACCAAACAGATCTACTGTAGCTTTTACAGCCAACACATCAGTCATTGTTGGTGTATGAGCTACACCTTGATAGAAACACATGCTACTCCTTGGTCCAAGGACATCTAACAACACAGAAGTGGCAGACAGATTGATGATGAGGCCTCCTGCAAGTCCTTTTTTTTTCTTTTTTTCTTTTTTCCTCTTGTCCTGTCCAGCATCGAAGCAAGCAGAATGATGCTCTGTCTGCCATGTTGTGACGAGCAGATTTTGCTTTGCCAAGAGGAGCTTGAATGATAAGGCTCCCCTTGATATCCTAAGTTAAGCTTATTTTATTTTATTTTATTTTATTTTTGATGCTTTTTTGTAGATGAGCATTACATAATATTGCTGGACCTGAACCAATCACCCAAACCCATGGCCACTTGGCCCATAAATATGCCATTCAAGACCCATATATGTGTTCCCAGATCAAACCCATGCCCACTTGGCCCATAAATATGTCATGCAAGACCCATATATGTGTTCCCAGTTCAAACCCATGCCAACTTGGCCCATAAATATATCATGCAAGACCCATATATGTTTTCCCAGTTCAAACCCATGCCCACTTGACCCATAAAAATTCTATGCAGGACCCATATGTGCATTCCCAGTTCAAACCCATGCCCACTTGACCCATAAATATGCCATTCAAGACCCATATATGTATTCCCAGTTCAAACCCATGCCCACTTGACCCATAAAAAATCTATGCAGGACCCATATGTGCATTCCCAGTTCAAACCCATGCCCACTTGGCCCATAAAATTTCTATGCAGGACCCATATGTGCATTCCCAGTTCAAACCCATGTCCACTTGGCCCATAAATATGCCATTCAAGACCCATATATGTGTTCCCAGATCAAACCCATGCCCACTTGGCCCATAAATATGTCATGCAAGACCCATATATGTGTTCCCAGTTCAAACCCATGCCCACTTGGCCCATAAAAATTCTATGCAGGACCCATATGTGCATTCCCAGTTCAAACCCATGTCCACTTGGCCCATAAATATGCCATTCAAGACCCATATATGTGTTCCCAGATCAAACCCATGCCCACTTGGCCCATAAATATGTCATGCAAGACCCATATATGTGTTCCCAGTTCAAACCCATGCCCACTTGGCCCATAAAAATTCTATGCAGGACCATATGTGCATTCCCAGTTCAAACCCATTTCCACTTGGCCCATAAATATGCCATTCAAGACCCATATATGTGTTCCCAGATCAAACCCATGCCCATTTGGCCCATGCCTGTCCCTTATGGGGCCCATGTAATCAGCTCATATGGGCTTCCTATGTGGGACTCGTACTAGAAAACCTACATGGGACCCTCTGATTTCACCCAGCCAAAGCCCATGCCCACACAGTACCCATGGAACCTGTAGTTAACCCATCTGGGCCCCACGTGTCATTGCTGGCTGGGTGTCTGTTTTATTTAATTCATGTAAAGTTACGTCTTTATTGGGGCAGGACATGACGAATTACACTACGTGACTCAATGAGTTCGTCTCAATTGTTTAGAAACAAGCTGCATAAATTAACTATATCAGGAATTTATGTCTCAGATCTCATTTGTGCATGTCTGTTATGTTAAATAAAGTTGATTAATTAAAGCAAACCAAGTAGAACATATACTTTACCTGTGCACTGAGTTGTTGTTGACTGATCTCCTCAGACGCCCGGCTGCAATGGCAGAAATCTCAAAACGGCCACAAGATGGCACCGTAAATCGGCGAATCCGATATTACAAAACCGATACCCGATTATGGAAAAATGCTTAAATATCGGGAAAAATATCGGTAAACAGATATATCGGTCGATCACTAATTATAATGTAAGCCTAATAAAAAAATGATCTCACAAGGGGATTGTTTAGGGCTCCTTGCCATGAAAAATCTTAACCTCCTGGTATATAAAATCTGGGAAATTCATAAGCAATAAACATGTAATTTTGATGGTTTAACACTGTCTGTTGTTAATATCTGACTGTACAAAAACACATTGTGGTTGTTCCAAACCATCATTGTAACTGCTCATATTATTATAAAGAATTGAACTGTCTTGCAGGAGGACAGAAATTATTTTTTAATAGAATTTCTTGGTAAAGACTGGTACAGTTAATACAGCAATGTGAAAAAAATCTCAAGTAACCTAATATCACGGTTCACAGATCCACTGTGTCATTCTGTTGTCTGTGTGAGAGTTGTGGGGTGTGTCACCTGATTGTTCTGTGTGGGCGTCGCCGCTGATTACTTATCAGCGGCAGCTGTGGCTTATCAGATCTTGCCTATTTAACGCCTTGTCTTTCGTCTCATGTTTGTCAGATCGTTGTTTGGAGTCCTGGTGTTGTCTCGTGTTACCGTGTTTCTTGTTTCCTGGAGTTGGAGTTCTCGTTGCTGTTTCCTGTCTGTTCCCCTGGATACTCGCTCTGGATTTACCTTGCTCATGTCATCTCACGGATTCTCACCACGGAGCACCATTCACTACAGACACCATCGCCCATCCAGTCCCTGTGTTACCATCTCTCCTGCTGTCTGTGTTGTGACTGTGTTGTGTGTTTGTCTGACTATCCTGGCGTGAAGCACTATTAAAGTGAATAACTTGCAATTGCATCCAGTCTTCTTTTCACGTGACACCTAAAATGTGCTTAATTTAGTGACTAAACTGCTTGTTTTCAAACATATTATTTAATAAATCACTAAGTTACATCAAGGGTCAAATAAAATAGAAACGGCACATTAAAGTTAAATGTTACAGTTGCATGATAAAACCATTTTTTTTGTGTGTGTTTACATTCATTGTACAGGTCTGATATAAAGTATGTTTTTGCTCAGGTGGCGAAAATGTGCGCTCAACAGAGAAAAGTTTTGCTCAGCGAGAAAAAAAATTAGAGGGAACATTGATTGCGCGTTACACTTTCTCCCATTCAAAACAATACGAGTGACACGTCTTGTGTTATTCTATAGTCTTTGATTCAACCCACCACACATCTCACATGGGTGGCTCATGGGAGCGTATGATTCATATTGCCAGAAGAATCCTAGATTTAATGTTTCTGCAGCTGAACACTCGCTTAACCCATGAAGTTCTTTGCACACTAAGGCTGTGTGTCCACCAAAGCGTTTTTAGCCAGCTGAAAGCGCTAGGCGCTCTGCTTAAAACGCCTATCTGTCAGCGCCTGAGAGCGCTTCAGCTGCGCAGCGTTTTTTTTCAGTTCAGGGGGGATCGCAAAACAATACAAAATGAAGTCTTCAAGCACGATTTAGTTGTCCTCTCTCTTCTTAAAAAGAAGGAGGAAATATTGGGTTCATCCAATAGAGAGAAAGGAGAGTTCCACCTCATCATGGAGCTGTGGGATTATCCTGAGCGTTTTAAAGTTTACTTAAGGATGTCAGTGGCTCAGTTTGATGCTTTGCAACTGGCACAATCTGACTTTATATTCTGTCTCTTTGTATTCCACAGTTTGTCATTCAGTGCTGCTGTTTTGTGCTGTAGACGACATGGATCAACTTGTCAGATGCATTCTGGATTTTGGCGTTTGCTTGTATGGTGGCTCTGAGTTGTTAAAACATTTCTCAAAATGCGTGCCACAGATGCAAAACATGCAGAAAATCAAACCTGAACCGAATATTTTTATGACAGACAAAAGTTTCGGAGACAGTGTGTAAACATGATTGACATAATGTGAGGTCAAATTTATTTTTTAAGGTGCAAAAGTTTTGCATGAGAATTTCAGACTCGGTGTGCAAAGGTCTTCATTCCAGCGTAATACTCAAGGAACTTTGCTGCCGTTCCATGGGTGCAGCAGGCGCAATGATATTACGCAGCACCTGAAAATAGGCTAACTTCCATCAACATAACCAACGTGACAACCTGCTTGCACAGGGAGTGTACCTTGCAACCATGGAGACATTTGTCAGAGATGATTCAGAAGATATTTACTTTGGTGCAGATCCTGAACCGTATCTATCTGAACTGGAATACACAGAAGATGAGCTTTTGGAAAGTGAAAGGCAAGAAAGTGTGGCTGAACAGACTGGGCCAGAAGGGAGGATGAGAGCAGATTCGAACTGGTGGTGCAAGTGTGGGGCTTGCCAACCCATGCCGACCAAAAGTGAGAGCCTGTGTTGTAATGAGTGGGACCAGGTCTTGCCAGTGATGGCAAGGGTCGATCTACCTGATGAGGAAGTGGCATGTCACAACATCCAAGAACTACTTAGTAATGCTGCATCCTGCAGTGATCAAATTTTTTTTCGGTTTGACAAAATAAACTGGAAAAAAACTTCCCATGCCGAGTGGACCTGACGGCCAGCTATCGCTGGAGTAAGTGATTCCTGCAATTATTACAATGCATGACTCAAAGATTTAGAATGCATACTGTCAGCATGCATTTTCAAGCTTGTATTTATGATGTGCTATCTTCTCAGTCAATACAGGTTGGTGTCGTACTGCATTTATTATGGAGTGGGTCCTGAAGGGAGAGACTTTGGGAAGAGGCAACCAAAAACCATTGCCATCGTGTGTGGTTGGTGCCATTCGCCGAAGATATCCATCAGAGTCAGGAGTTTATGTAGGATTTCAAGAAGCAGAAGATGCAATAAATATACTGCAGGTACTGTGAGTGTTCTGTAGGCCTACATTCCAAGTGCTCAGGTTTTATGGCCACTTACTGTCCAAAGACATTTTGCATTGTGGTGGACTATAAAGATTATGTTCTGTTCTATATTGCACAAGCTGTGAGTGTAAAACATTTGGGTTCTTGTGCTTGTGAGAGTTATGTTATCAGTTATGTTATCAGTAATTACATTAGTCCGTTTAGACATTTTCTCACCTGACTGTCAGACCTTCAGGCTTTCCCATACTAGTAACCCCTACTCACGAGTCAGTGGTTGGGAAGGTGAAGTAACTACTTTTGGAAGGCCTCTTGCAATTGCCTTACACTCAGTCCTCACAGATGTGAGGTGTCATCTAATTTGTCTAAATAAACCTTTGCCTTCATGAACCTGTGAAGCCTTGTTTTTTTACATGATCTACCAACTTATAGAAATACAGTAGGGCAGAATGTAAGTCGTCACTGATATTTTGGATGTCATTCATTGTAGCTAACATGAATATTAATTAATAGCTACAGCAGGAGAAACTGTTTCAGGCAGTTTTCAGGCAGCTTTAACACAGACCAGTTATGGGTTGAGTGAGCAATCCACCTTGTGTTTTTAAATGAGTATATCTAGACCTGGCCAGGGGAAAGCTATGGTTTTCAACTGGCCTTTCCATATTACATGCCAAAGCTAAATGATACAATCACAAAGATGCATTAACAAAAAAGTTTTAAGGTGGAATGTATATATAAACATGAATCAATTGCAGTTTAACTCACCCTAACATTACTTTTAGCTTTTCTTTATTATTATTATTATTCTTTTTTTTTGCTTTCATGCTGATCTTCTCAACTACGGCAAGCTTATGGTAGCTAGAAGCGAGCTTAAGGTTTATGTTAACTCTTTTATAATTACATTATTCATAAGTAATGACTTTCTTTTTTTTTATTTTTCCTTAAGTCTTTCTATGTCTTTATTTATTCACATTTTTAGGAACACCCTAGAACAAGACATAAAAAGTCTGTTTTGCAACTCTATTCTTCAAGATAGATATCTTTCAATTCTTGATAATTTATGTTACCCAACACCTTATTCTGTTATGAGTAGAGTTAATGACATTTTTCCCATCCTGTTGTCCTGTGTTTGTCTTGTGTTTTTTCTCTCTCTGTGTATTCTATGAATGTTTGTATTACAGATGGGCGGTACTTGGAACTGTTGGAGGCCAATTGTTCTCCTCCTCACCTTCAGATATAAAGACTGCCCCAAACACACTGAGGGGCCACATTGTGCCATCGTGTCGTTGATCGTATCTCATCATTAGTTCGTATCGTTTGTTAGTCTAGAGTGTTGTGCCAGAGAGATTGATTGTGAGTGATTATTTGGAGTTTGTATTTGTGAGTGTGACTGTAGTATTTTGATCGTTGAATTTCCTGTTTACTTG
The DNA here is from genome assembly GCF_018812025.1 of Megalobrama amblycephala. Taxonomy (NCBI): domain Eukaryota; kingdom Metazoa; phylum Chordata; class Actinopteri; order Cypriniformes; family Xenocyprididae; genus Megalobrama; species Megalobrama amblycephala. Next base: position 24,669,026 of record NC_063057.1, on the reverse strand, counting down.
ACCCATCTGTTTGACTAACGATTCTGGATTCTGATTTTGCTTTGTTTGCTACAGACTTCTGTAAATATTACCTGTAAATACTTTTGTATATATCTTTGCCAAATCAAGGGATGTAGGGGGGTTGATGCCATTTTATTTTGTACATATTTTCATATTGTTAAGGTATTGTTAACATAATTGTATAGGTAAGTTTAAACTGTATTTTATTTTCTTTATTTTAAAGTTAGGAATTGTAGAGGTTTAAAAAAAGGATTCTTCTGTTTATTTTGGCCTTGTTGCCCCTGACGCTAACCCTTTTTAAGAAATAAATCTTTTCTTTTCGGAACTCCTGGTAGTGATACTTATTTCTTCCTCTTCCTGTTGCACTGACTTCAGTGGCCGTAACATCAGCAAACACTGACTTCTGCAGCATTGGCAACTCGTACGCTTTTGGTGTGAGACACAGGCTTTGTTTCATATTACCAAACTAAATTTCCCATCCAGTAAGAACACAACTCAAAATAATTTGCTCATAGGATTTTTATTGGCCAGCAAGGGTCTTGTTTGGTCTAACACAGACAGGCTGCTCTTGACCAGACTCGTCTAAAGTGGCAAGATTGTGCGCCAATTTAATTTCTTGCCACATTTCACAAAGTGACTGCTACCAAAGCCTCCTTTGAAGGAAAGTCAGTTCACTCGGCAGCCAACTCCTCCAGGCAGCTGTTTTGGGCAACCAAAACCAAATCCCATCTACTTGAATGGGGAAATCCTGAAATCTCAAAAAATGCTAAGCACTCTCCCACTTAAATGACATATTTCAAATCGGCAACAAAATCTGACATAAACTATCTTATAAATGTAGCTTTTATGTCCAAAGAAGTATTAAAACAGCTTATATTTTCAGTCTGGACCAGCTAATGTGCAAGTGTGGTCTTAACTCTTTTCCCGCCATTGAGGAGATTTTCTGTCATTCATGACACAACGCTTCCCACCATTGGTGGAATTTTCCGTCAATTCCCGTTTTTACCGGTGTATGGTAGAGGGGTGCTATTGCACATTTTCTGTCCAATTTGGCTTTCTTTCTTTTCTTTTTTTTGGTTTTCCTTATTTATTGATCTGTTTTATCCGTTGTTTTCTATGAAGCTGCTACGGGGTTTAACATATAGATCAGAGAGCAGGTTAGTCATGAACTCCTCATGTTACGTCACAGATGTAACGTTTGCCTAGGATGAAGTAAATGTGAAAAATGAAAAAGGATTGGGGTGGGTGAGTCTGCCTGTCCCCTGCCTCTCACGACAGACACAAATTCAAGTTCAGATGATTTATTAAAGGTCCCGTTCTTCGTGATCCCATGTTTCAAACTTTAGTTAGTGTGTAATGTTGTTGTTAGAGTATAAATAAAATCTGTAAAATTTTAAAGCTCAAAGTTCAGTGCCAAGCGAGATATTTTATTTAACAGAAGTCGCCTACATCGAACGGCCAGTTTGGACTACATCCCTCTACTTCCTTCTTTAATGACGTCACTAAAACAGTTTTTTGACTAACCTCCGCCCACAGGAATACACAAAAAAGGGGGCGTGGTCTTGTTGCGCTCCCACGGAGAAGAGCAAGAGTTGCGTTTGTAGAGTGTGTTTGTCGCCATGACGTCGAAACGCTGTTATTTTCATCCCGCAGTCCAATCACCTTTGTTTGGCCTTCCCAGGGACGCTGTACTTAGAGATCAATGGTTACAATTTATGTTTAACTCGGTTCCCGAAAATTATAATCCACATGTAAAACTATGTGCAGCACACGTTATGGTAAGAGGCGTGACTTTTCCGGGCACGGTGCGCTCAGAGCTTTCGAATCACAACACAGGAACCGCTGGCACAATCAGAACTCGTTACGTATTTCTGAAGGAGGGACTTCATAGAACAAGGAAGTCATCAGCCCGTTTTTATGACAGTGGAAACAGCGGTATACAGATAAGTAAATTATGTGTAAAATACTGTGTTTTTTTACACGCGAAACATGAACACATGTTATATTGCACACTATAAACACAATCAAAGCTTCAAAAAAACACGAAAAACGGGACCTTTAACAAAAAGTGTAATTGACAAAGTCACTCAAAAGGAACCAAAATAGGCTTCAGGAGGGGTTAAAAGCCAAAATAACAAACACAAGTTTGGGTCTCAGGCTGTGGTAGGTGCGATCCAGCTCGAGCTCGCAGAGAAGTTCAGAGAGCAGGTTAGTCATCAAATCCCTTGCGTTCTTTCCTTCAATGTCCTCTGGTAGCCCTACCACTCGTATGTTATGGCACTTCGAATGGGATATCAGCTCTTCTATGTTAGTTTTAAATGGAGTGTTTTCCTATTCCATGCTTGTCAGTTTTGATTGAAGAGCGTTTACATCATGTTCGAGCTGAGTTATTCGGTCGCTATGATCTGAGAGACTCGATTCAATTTCACCCATGGATTCGACTGAAGACCAGATTAGTTCCGAAGAACGACAAACTTCCCAATCGTGTCCCTCCTGAATTTTTTGAGCTCCTTGACTAAAGACTTCATTGTGAGTTGTGCAGATACAGACTTGGTAATCACCCTTTTGGTGCTTTCTTGGCAGGCCTGTACATATTGAACTCGAGCCTGTTGCTTACCACCGGTCCTCATGGACTTGCTCATTTTAAGTAAAGTTTCCGATGGTGGGATGTTTCGAAAAAATAAAATGAATTGGATGTACGTATAAAATAGGCTGTATTCTGCAGCATTGGCAACTCGTACGCTTTTGGTGTGAGACACGCTTTGTCTCACATTACCAAACTAAATTTCCCATCCAGTAAGAACACAACTCAAAATAATTTGCTCATAGGATTTTTATTGGCCAGCAAGGGTCTTGTTTGGTCTAACACAGACAGGCTGCTCTTGACCAGACTCGTCTAAAGTGGCAAGATTGTGCGCCAATTTAATTTCTTGCCACATTTCACAAAGTGACTGCTACCAAAGCTCCTTTGAAGGAAAGTCAGTTCACTCGGCAGCCAACTCCTCCAGGCAGCTGTTTTGGGCAACCAAAACCAAATCCCATCTACTTGAATGGGGAAATCCTGAAATCTCAAAAAATGCTAAGCACTCTCCCACTTAAATGACATTGGATGTACGTATAAAATAGGCTGTATTCTGAAAAGATTACATGAAAAAACACAGAGCTTAGACACTGTGCGTCCTACACCGCATTACCAAACCGGAAGTCGTCACTGATATTTTGGATGTCATTCATTGCAGCTAACATGAATATTAATTAATAGCTACAGCAGGAGAAACTGTTTCAGGCAATTTTCAGGCAGCTTTAACATAGACCAGTTATGGGTTGAGTGAGCAATCCACCTTGTGTTTTTAAATGAGTATATCTAGACCTGGCCAGGGGAAAGCTATGGTTTTCAACTGGCCTTTCCATATTACATGCCAAAGCTAAATGATAAAATCACAAAGATGCATTAACAAAAAGTTTTAAGGTAAAATGTATATTTAGACATAAATCAATTGCAGTTTAACTCACCCTAACATTACTTTTAGCTTTTCTTTATTATTATTATTATTATTTTTTTTTTTTACTGACATGCTGATCTTCTCAACTGCAGCAAGCTTATGGTAGCTAGAAGCGAGCTTAAGGTTTATGTTAACTCTTTTATAATTACATTATTCATAAGTAATGCCTTTCTTTTTTATTAAGTGACATTTTTCCTAAGACATGTCTTTCTATCAGTCTTTATTTATTCACTACTTCTTTAGGAACACCTGTTCAGTAGAACAAGGAAGCAAAACTCTAAAAAGATATCTGTTTTGCAACTCCTTTGCATTCTTCAAGATATGAATGTTTCAACTCTTGATAATTCCTCATGTTACCCAACACCTTCAGTTATCAGCAAACACTGACTTCTGCAGCATTGGCAACTCGTACGCTTTTGGTGTGAGACACGCTTTGTCTCACATTACCAAACTAAATTTCCCATCCAGTAAGAACACAACTCAAAATAATTTGCTCATAGGATTTTTATTGGCCAGCAAGGGTCTTGTTTGGTCTAACACAGACTGGCTGCTCTTGACCAGACTCGTCTAAAGTGGCAAGATTGTGCGCCAATTTAATTTCTTGCCACATTTCACAAAGTGACTGCTACCAAAGCTCCTTTGAAGGAAAGTCAGTTCACTCGGCAGCCAACTCCTCCAGGCAGCTGTTTTGGGCAACCAAAACCAAATCCCATCTACTTGAATGGGGAAATCCTGAAATCTCAAAAAATGCTAAGCACTCTCCCACTTAGATGACATATTTCAAATCGGCAACAAAATCTGACATAAACTATCTTATAAATGTAGCTTTTATGTCCAAAGAGTATTAAAACAGCTTATATTTTCAGTCTGGATCAGCTAATGTGCAAGTGTGGTCTTAACTCTTTTCCCGCCATTGAGGAGATTTTCTGTCATTCATGACACAACGCTTCCCACCATTGGTGGAATTTTCCGTCAATTCCCGTTTTTACCGGTGTATGGTAGAGGGGTGCTATTGCACATTTTCTGTCCAATTTGGCTTTCTTTCTTTTCTTTTTTTTGGTTTTCCTTATTTATTGATCTGTTTTATCCGTTGTTTTCTATGAAGCTGCTACGGGGTTTAACATATAGATCAGAGAGCAGGTTAGTCATGAACTCCTCATGTTACGTCACAGATGTAACGTTTGCCTAGGATGAAGTAAATGTGAAAAATGAAAAAGGATTGGGGTGGGTGAGTCTGCCTGTCCCCTGCCTCTCACGACAGACACAAATTCAAGTTCAGATGATTTATTAAAGGTCCCGTTCTTCGTGATCCCATGTTTCAAACTTTAGTTAGTGTGTAATGTTGTTGTTAGAGTATAAATAAAATCTGTAAAATTTTAAAGCTCAAAGTTCAGTGCCAAGCGAGATATTTTATTTAACAGAAGTCGCCTACATCGAACGGCCAGTTTGGACTACATCCCTCTACTTCCTTCTTTAATGACGTCACTAAAACAGTTTTTTGACTAACCTCCGCCCACAGGAATACACAAAAAAGGGGGCGTGGTCTTGTTGCGCTCCCACGGAGAAGAGCAAGAGTTGCGTTTGTAGAGTGTGTTTGTCGCCATGACGTCGAAACGCTGTTATTTTCATCCCGCAGTCCAATCACCTTTGTTTGGCCTTCCCAGGGACGCTGTACTTAGAGATCAATGGTTACAATTTATGTTTAACTCGGTTCCCGAAAATTATAATCCACATGTAAAACTATGTGCAGCACACGTTATGGTAAGAGGCGTGACTTTTCCGGGCACGGTGCGCTCAGAGCTGTCGAATCACAACACAGGAACCGCTGGCACAATCAGAACTCGTTACGTATTTCTGAAGGAGGGACTTCATAGAACAAGGAAGTCATCAGCCCGTTTTTATGACAGTGGAAACAGCGGTATACAGATAAGTAAATTATGTGTAAAATACTGTGTTTTTTTACACGCGAAACATGAACACATGTTATATTGCACACTATAAACACAATCAAAGCTTCAAAAAAACACGAAAAACGGGACCTTTAACAAAAAGTGTAATTGACAAAGTCACTCAAAAGGAACCAAAATAGGCTTCAGGAGGGGTTAAAAGCCAAAATAACAAACACAAGTTTGGGTCTCAGGCTGTGGTAGGTGCGATCCAGCTCGAGCTCGCAGAGAAGTTCAGAGAGCAGGTTAGTCATCAAATCCCTTGCGTTCTTTCCTTCAATGTCCTCTGGTAGCCCTACCACTCGTATGTTATGGCACTTCGAATGGGATATCAGCTCTTCTATGTTAGTTTTAAATGGAGTGTTTTCCTATTCCATGCTTGTCAGTTTTGATTGAAGAGCGTTTACATCATGTTCGAGCTGAGTTATTCGGTCGCTATGATCTGAGAGACTCGATTCAATTTCACCCACGGATTCGACTGAAGACCGGATTAGTTCCGAAGAACGACAAACTTCCCAATCGTGTCCCTCCTGAATTTTTTGAGCTCCTTGACTAAAGACTTCATTGTGAGTTGTGCAGATACAGACTTGGTAATCACCCTTTTGGTGCTTTCTTGGCAGGCCTGTACATATTGAACTCGAGCCTGTTGCTTACCACCGGTCCTCGTGGACTTGCTCATTTTCAGTAAAGTTTCCGATGGTGGGATGTTTCGAAAAAATAAAATGAATTGGATGTACGTATAAAATAGGCTGTATTCTGAAAAGATTACATGAAAAAACACAGAGCTTAGACACTGTGCGTCCTACACCGCATTACCAAACCGGAAGTCATCACTGATATTTTGGATGTCATTCATTGCAGCTAACATGAATATTAATTAATAGCTACAGCAGGAGAAACTGTTTCAGGCAGTTTTCAGGCAGCTTTAACACAGACCAGTTATGGGTTGAGTGAGCAATCCACCTTGTGTTAATGAGTATATCTAGACCTGGCCAGGGGAAAGCTATGGTTTTCAACTGGCCTTTCCATATTACATGCCAAAGCTAAATGATAAAATCACAAAGATGCATTAACAAAAAGTTTTAAGGTAAAATGTATATTTAGACATAAATCAATTGCAGTTTAACTCACGCTAACATTACTTTTAGCTTTTCTTTATTATTATTATTATTTTTTTTTACTGACATGCTGATCTTCTCAACTACGGCAAGCTTATGGTAGCTAGAAGCAAGCTCCAGTGTTAGGTTTATGTTAACTCTTTTATAATTACATTATTCATAAGTAATGACTTTCTTTTTTATTAAGTGACATTTTTCCTAAGACATGTCTTTCTATCAGTCTTTATTTATTCACTACTTCTTTAGGAACACCTGTTCAGTAGAACAAGGAAGCAAAACTCTAAAAAGATATCTGTTTTGCAACTCCTTTGCATTCTTCAAGATATGGATATCTTTCAACTCTTGATAATTCCTCATGTTACCCAACACCTTCAGTTATCAGCAAACACTGACTTCTGCAGCATTGGCAACTCGTACGCTTTTGGTGTGAGACACGCTTTGTCTCACATTACCAAACTAAATTTCCCATCCAGTAAGAACACAGCTCAAAATACTTTGCTCATAGGATTTTTATTGGCCAGCAAGGGTCTTGTTTGGTCTAACACAGACAGGCTGCTCTTGACCAGACTCGTCTAAAGTGGCAAGATTGTGCTCCAATTTAATTTCTTGCCACATTTCACAAAGTGACTGCTACCAAAGCCCCTTTCAAGGAAAGTCAGTTCACTCGGCAGCCAACTCCTCCAGGCAGCTGTTTTGGGCAACCAAAACCAAATCCCATCTGCTTGAATGGGGAAATCCTGAAATCTCAAAAAATGCTAAGCACTCTCCCACTTAAATGACATATTTCAAATCGGCAACAAAATCTGACATAAACTATCTTATAAATGTAGCTTTTATGTCCAAAGAATATTAAAACAGCTTATATTTTCAGTCTGGACCAGCTAATGTGCAAGTGTGGTCTTAACTCTTTTCCCGCCATTGAGGAGATTTTCTGTCATTCATGACACAACGCTTCCCACCATTGGTGGAATTTTCCATCAATTCCCGTTTTTACCGGTGTATGGTAGAGGGGTGCTATTGCACATTTTCTGTCCAATTTGGCTTTCTTTCTTTTCTTTTTTTTGGTTTTCCTTATTTATTGATCTGTTTTATCCGTTGTTTTCTATGAAGCTGCTACGGGGTTTAACATATAGATCAGAGAGCAGGTTAGTCATGAACTCCTCATGTTACATCACAGATGTAACGTTTGCCTAGGATGAAGTAAATGTGAAAAATGAAAAAGGATTGGGGTGGGTGAGTCTGCCTGTCCCCTGCCTCTCACGACAGACACAAATTCAAGTTCAGATGATTTATTAACAAAAAGTGTAATTGACAAAGTCACTCAAAAGGAACCAAAATAGGCTTCAGGAGGGGTTAAAAGCCAAAATAACAAACACAAGTTTGGGTCTCAGGCTGTGGTAGGTGCGATCCAGCTCGAGCTCGCAGAGAAGTTCAGAGAGCAGGTTAGTCATCAAATCCCTTGCGTTCTTTCCTTCAATGTCCTCTGGTAGCCCTACCACTCGTATGTTATGGCACTTCGAATGGGATATCAGCTCTTCTATGTTAGTTTTAAATGGAGTGTTTTCCTATTCCATGCTTGTCAGTTTTGATTGAAGAGCGTTTACATCATGTTCGAGCTGAGTTATTCGGTCGCTATGATCTGAGAGACTCGATTCAATTTCACCCATGGATTCGACTGAAGACCAGATTAGTTCCGAAGAACGACAAACTTCCCAATCGTGTCCCTCCTGAATTTTTTGAGCTCCTTGACTAAAGACTTCATTGTGAGTTGTGCAGATACAGACTTGGTAATCACCCTTTTGGTGCTTTCTTGGCAGGCCTGTACATATTGAACTCGAGCCTGTTGCTTACCACCGGTCCTCATGGACTTGCTCATTTTAAGTAAAGTTTCCGATGGTGGGATGTTTCGAAAAAATAAAATGAATTGGATGTACGTATAAAATAGGCTGTATTCTGCAGCATTGGCAACTCGTACGCTTTTGGTGTGAGACACGCTTTGTCTCACATTACCAAACTAAATTTCCCATCCAGTAAGAACACAACTCAAAATAATTTGCTCATAGGATTTTTATTGGCCAGCAAGGGTCTTGTTTGGTCTAACACAGACAGGCTGCTCTTGACCAGACTCGTCTAAAGTGGCAAGATTGTGCGCCAATTTAATTTCTTGCCACATTTCACAAAGTGACTGCTACCAAAGCTCCTTTGAAGGAAAGTCAGTTCACTCGGCAGCCAACTCCTCCAGGCAGCTGTTTTGGGCAACCAAAACCAAATCCCATCTACTTGAATGGGGAAATCCTGAAATCTCAAAAAATGCTAAGCACTCTCCCACTTAAATGACATTGGATGTACGTATAAAATAGGCTGTATTCTGAAAAGATTACATGAAAAAACACAGAGCTTAGACACTGTGCGTCCTACACCGCATTACCAAACCGGAAGTCGTCACTGATATTTTGGATGTCATTCATTGCAGCTAACATGAATATTAATTAATAGCTACAGCAGGAGAAACTGTTTCAGGCAATTTTCAGGCAGCTTTAACATAGACCAGTTATGGGTTGAGTGAGCAATCCACCTTGTGTTTTTAAATGAGTATATCTAGACCTGGCCAGGGGAAAGCTATGGTTTTCAACTGGCCTTTCCATATTACATGCCAAAGCTAAATGATAAAATCACAAAGATGCATTAACAAAAAGTTTTAAGGTAAAATGTATATTTAGACATAAATCAATTGCAGTTTAACTCACCCTAACATTACTTTTAGCTTTTCTTTATTATTATTATTATTATTTTTTTTTTTTTACTGACATGCTGATCTTCTCAACTGCAGCAAGCTTATGGTAGCTAGAAGCGAGCTTAAGGTTTATGTTAACTCTTTTATAATTACATTATTCATAAGTAATGCCTTTCTTTTTTATTAAGTGACATTTTTCCTAAGACATGTCTTTCTATCAGTCTTTATTTATTCACTACTTCTTTAGGAACACCTGTTCAGTAGAACAAGGAAGCAAAACTCTAAAAAGATATCTGTTTTGCAACTCCTTTGCATTCTTCAAGATATGAATGTTTCAACTCTTGATAATTCCTCATGTTACCCAACACCTTCAGTTATCAGCAAACACTGACTTCTGCAGCATTGGCAACTCGTACGCTTTTGGTGTGAGACACGCTTTGTCTCACATTACCAAACTAAATTTCCCGTCCAGTAAGAACACAGCTCAAAATACTTTGCTTATTGGATTTTTAGTCACATTTTCATAACTCTAAACACAATTAGTACAACATCCGTCTGTTGTGACCATACCATAAACACAATTCATGTTGTTTTCACACTAAATGCAGTCAATTAACACATTTCTAAAATGCTTACATTTCCTTTTCATACAAGCTTACCCCATCATAAGAATACATAAAACAAATTCTGAAACGATTGATAAGCATTTTTAATTAGCAGATGACTGAAATATTGAGAAATAGCAGATTCCAATTCTTAGTTGGGGGCATAGTCAAGTGTTGAAGTTCTTTTCATGACATAGACATACAGTAAAATAGGAGTCTTTGAATCGGATTTGTTCAGTGTGGATTCAGAACAACACAGGAGGAGAGAGAAAAAAATTATGTTTGAGTAAGGGAGAGGAACAAATGAAGGAGGAGAGGAGGTTGGATCAGGACAAGGGAGAAGAAGAGTTAGGGGACAGGAGGAAGAATGTGTGCTGGATTGTGCATCTCTATGGTTTTCGCCCTTATACATGTGGAACCTATGAAAACTTATTTCTGTTATATGTCATGAATAGAAAATAAAAAAGGTAGTAGTGTCTTTTTTATCTCACAATTATGACTTTTTGTCCTCTCAGTTCCAATAGTTTATATATTACAATTCTGAGGGGGGAAAAAGCCAGAATTGCGAAATGTAATCTCACAATTGCAAGAAAAAAAATGGAGATAAAAAGTCAATTACCTTTTATACATTTTTATTCTGTGGCAGAAAAAAAGCTTCCATAATAACCAAAGGCCATGTATGTTGGATTTGTTGTTGATCAATGGCAGCAATTTTATGTTACGTCCTTGCGTTGTTAATATTTTTCTCTCTTTCCCCAAGTCTCTCCTTTTTACTTTCACTTTAATAGTCACGTCCTACGTCTCCCCAAGGTTGGAGAAAGGGACGGGTAAGAAAGTCTTAGGGACGAGCTCCTCCTGTTGTATTTTGGTGTTTGGGTAGTTTGTGTAGGTCAGGTAGTGCGTCAGGGACCCAAATACTAAATAAAAATGTTTTTTTTTTTTTTTTTTCCCATTCTTTTCTTTTAGGCAGTCAGGTTAGAATTTTGGGCCACAGGTTAGTTTTGTTTTGTTTATTTCATTGATTTGGATGCTGCTCGTGTCCTTTCTCCAATCCTCTCCCACTTTTATGTTGTGTTTCCCGTTTGCCATCCATTTTCTTTTATTTTTATACCCCTACTTTGTATATATCTGTAAATAATTTGTTTAATTTTGTGTTCTCATTGTAAATATACTACTTAAAATCATGCTATGAATACTTCACCACTTGTTTGCAGTTCAGCCTTGTATCGTTGCTTTAACTCCACATCTGGTGTTGTTGTGTGTTTGCAAATGTGTGTTCCTCCCAATTTAATGTTACTCCCTTTTACCCCTTTACTGATCACACCAGGGGTTGTAACATTTCGTGAGGGCTCGTCTGGGATCATAAAATATCATTCCCGAATTGTTGGAGGGAAACTGCATATACATACATATACTTCTCTAGGCGTTGGTGTTTTTGTGCATGGCATGACTCATGTAGGCCGTGTAGGGCGGTGACGCAGTTGTTTAGTATAGTCATGACAACATTTAATTTACAAGCATTTGTTCTCAAACCCAGTTGGCAACAAATTGAGAAGTGTAGAAAGGACGAGTTGGTGGCTATTGCAAGTTACTATCAAATTGATGTTGGAAAGCACGCTTTAAAGAAGTAGATTAAAATCATTTGACAGAGCTAAATGTTTTGGACTGGTGTGGTGATGTTGGTGGTGTGGATTGAAGACAATCAGAGAGGTGAAGGGCAGGTGGAAGTTGCTGCTGAGACTGAGGCAGAGTCCACGGTTAAGGCTCCTCTTTTGTCCTTTGATCCTTTCTCCCCTGCTTCCTCTGGGTCTGGAGATGTACGCCTGAAGGTACGTCTGGCCCAACTGCACATGGGAGCACAGGATAAGATACAGGCAAGACAAGCCGAGTTGGATCTGCGACTACAGGTACACAAATTAGAAATTGAGGCTGATAAGCAGGTTAAGCTGTGACAGCTCGAGCTGGAAGTGGCGAAGGCTACTGCTAGATCAGCCGCGCAGCCGAGCCCTGCCCAAGACCTCCAGGTTTCCCTACCATCTTTGCCCGCAAGAAAAGTTTATTATTTGATAAGTTAATTATTTTGCTGCATGTCAAAGTAAATTATTTCAGTTCATTGAGGGACCTCAATGTTACTAGAGGAGTTTAAAACTTGTTTGCCTGAAAGAGTTGTATTTTATTTAAATGAACAGAAAGTGTCATTATTATTATAAGCAGGGGAGATGAACATAAGTGCACAGGGGGAAATGGCAACCAAATACTTCAAGAATATTGTTTTAATAATAGTGACTATACCACTCCACACACATCTGGAATCAAGATTGTGTGCTTTTTTGCAGTTGTCTCAGATCAACCAAAAATAGGTGGTTTTCAGGGAAGATTTCCTTAAAGCACAGAGGCATTGTACTACGGATTGTTTCCTGTGGCACCCATGGAATATAGACTCTCATGTCCTCCTCCATTGTATTAATCCAGTTGGAGAGAATTTGGCTACCATACCCTGGTACATTTCAAAGCATTCAGCAAAATCTCCCTGAAGTAAATTCAACTTCGGCTTCATCTTGGTCATCAGAATTTGACCCATTATGTGCATTTAAAAAACTGCTGGAGACATTTAACATGCTCTTTAAAGACACTAAAAGTGAAGCCAGTGTATAATAAAGAGCTAGTGTCATTCTTGAGAATGTCAAGGACTAAGGGATCTTCATTGTGGAACTGTGTTGCCTTGTGTAACATTATCTTGCCTGAACCCCCCACTGAGTGCAGGCATACTCTGTACTGAAGGGATAGCTGCAATGGCACTGTCTGGGCAGTATCATGGTCACTTTGCTCATAATGTGCAAAACAAAACACCACAGTAAAGGCCTTTGCACACCGAGTCCGAAATTCACGTCCGAAATTTTGCACATTAAAAAATAAATACAACCTCATGTTATGTCAATCACGTTTACACACTGCCTCAGAAACTTTCGTCTGTCATAAAAAAATTTGGATCAAGTTCGATTTTCTGCGTTTTTCACATCTGTGGCACACATTTTGAGAGATGTTTTAACAATTCAGAGCCACCGTACAAGCGAACGCCAAAATCCAGAATGCATCTGACAAGTTGATCCACGTCGTCTACAGCACAAAGCAGTAGCACTGAATGACAAAGAAACACAATATAAAGACAGATTGTGCCAGTAGCAAAGCATTAAACTGAGCCACTGACATCCTGAAGTAAACTTTGAAACACTCTGGATAATCACGCAGCTCCTTGATGAGGTGGATCTCCTTTCTCTCTATGCAATCTCGGGATTGGATGGACCCAATATTAGACTAAATCATGCTCACTGCTTTTGTATTTTTTATTTTTTTTTGCAATGGATTCATTAATACACATCGGACTCAGTGTGCACATTTTTAGGATCACGAATACGAAAAAACGCATACAAAAATTTCGGAGTCAGTGTGCAAAGGCCTTAAGTCGGGTGCTCAGCAAAAACTGAAATCCTCCACCGCTTATTTACAAAAAGTTTTTACAAAAAAGCAGCAAAAGTATTTTGTACATGGTACCATAGCGTTTGAGTTGCAGTACAGTTGTATTTTCATTGAATACCATCACAGTACCGTCAGCACTTTTTTGTAACACTGTTTGCCACTGTTCCCAACAACTATAGCTTAGCATTGAATATTATTCATGCCCAATAAAAGTGTCATCCAAAAATGCTGAAATAGATTAAACAATTTCTTTTGGTGGAGGATGTAATGTAACAAGATGCTGTACCTGTTTGTGGATGAGGCATCGCCTCAGAGTATTAACTGGAGTATCGTAGCCCAACCATTTCTCAAGGAAGGGATGATCTTCCATGGGTCTGCCATTAATGCAGTGGAAAGAGCAAACATATGGAAATTTTGTCAGTTTCCTCAGGTTTAAGGCTTTTAACCAAAGCCGAAAGGCTTCTTCACCCTTCGGAGGGGTGTGCAAATCATAGGGTGCCCCACATCCACATTCAGCTCCGGCACATGGATTATGGTCCAAACAAATACCTTGCAGGTATTTTTTATGCTTGAACCAACTATTATGGCACTGCACCAGTCTTTCAGTAGTCCATATTAAAAGTTAGCTAGCCAGTCAAAACCATGTAGTCATCGCAAAACTATGAATTAGCGGAAGTGGCTTACCGGAAATTTAATGCATTATAGTTCAAAACTTGGCAGCGCCCACTCTTGCTTGAAAAATAAGGTGAATAATGTGCTAAAAAATAGAGGTGTAATGATAGATCATTATATGGAGATATTGCAATGAAAGAATGCAATGATATGTATTGTTGATGTAAAGCATATGATTTGCGACATAGAGTTAGTTTTATCCAAGGCTCAGCTTACTGTATTTATCAGGAATAATTCACCCCAAAATGTAAAATGTACTCACTCACATTTTGTTTCAAACCTATAAGATTTTTGTTCACAACTTCCAAACACAAATGAAGATGTTTTTTTTTTTTTTTTTTTACAACCCGAATTCTGGAAATGTTGGGACATTTTTTAAGCTTCAATAAAATGAAAACTAAAAGACTTTCAAATCACATGAGCCAATATTTTATTCACAATAGAACGTAGATAACATACATGTTTAAACAGAGAAATTTAACACTTTTATCCACTAAATGAGCTGATTTCAAATTTGATGCCTGTTACAGGTATCAAAAAAGTTGGCATGGGGGGGCAACAAATGGTTGAAAAAGCAAGAATTTTTGAAAAGATTCAGCTCCATCTAGCAACTAATTAAGTTAATTGATATCAAGTCTGTAACATGATTATTACATGATGTAACATGATTTGTTTTTAGAAATGTATGGTGACTGAAAGGAAAAATGGAGGAACTTCGTATTAACAACAGAATGTTATGAGTACCACGAATCAAGCCTCATGGTGTTCACAGAGACATGGTTACATCAAAACATACCTGATTCATTAGTTAAATTGAAAGGATGCTCCCTGGTTTGCTTGGACAGAACAGAGGTGCCTGGAAAGAGCAGAGGGGAAGGCATTGGCATTTACATCAGAGATGACTGGTGTTAGCAGTATACTTTACGGGAGGCGGTATGTAACCCCGATTTGGAGCTACTCTGTTAATCTTTAAGACCTGTTTACTTGCCAAGGGAGTTTGGGAATATTGTCATTTGTGTGGTATATGTTCCCCCGGAAGGCAATGCTGCAAGGGCTGTGGCCCAAATTACTGACTGTGTCCAGGAACTACTACACAAAACACCAGGAGCAGCAGTTTTTATTCTGGGAAATTTTAATCATTGCAAATTGGAGCAAGTTCTGAATGGTTTTGAACAGTATGTTCAATGTGTAACACGTGAACAAAATATTTTAGATAAGTGTTTTGGTAACACAAAAAAGGCATAGGCCTACATTCCTGGACCAAAACCACCATTGGCAAAAAATGGCATCTGCTAAAAAAATGCTTGGGAAAAAAAAAAAAAAAGAGAGATTTGAACAGAGTTTTATTTCTACAAATTCTTAGAAATTATGGGACACCATTAAAGTCATGACTAATATTAATACTAAGAGTAACCGTCTTATTACTAATGATGACCTGAGAAAGGCAAATGAATTAAATGACTTTTACCTCAGGTTTGAGACACAGGACTGTACACTAGAATGGAGAGAAGCTTTGGAGTCATTGGAACAGAGGATACATCTAATAGGGTCATTGTGGATCCACAGAAAGTTTGTTTAATTTTCAGTCAACTGTGTACTGTTATAATACAGAGGAGGTCAGAGACACAGGTACAGTTTATGATGTTTATTGAGACAACCAGAGCGAGGTGCAGGTGAGTGAAAGCAGACGAAGTTTCCAGACAGATTATATATCAAGACAGTAATACTTGACTTGATCTTCACACCAGGTTCAATGAAGGCTGAGAGACGTGGAGCACGTGCAACACAGAGACACTCACGGAGGACTGGACAACACAGAGGATCTAGGAGACAGGTAAGTAGTCCAAAAGGTAAGCATTCAGGTAAGTATGCGTTAACGAGACCAGACAATGACTGGGTGACTGTGAGTGTCTTTTATAGTGCTGCTGATTGGGCTGGTGATGAGTGTCAGGTGCGAGTGATCAGTACTCTGGTGAGGGAGTCCGACGTGATTGGCTGGGTGCAGAGCCTGGTGTGTCTGTGACATGTACTATGAAGTCCACAGGTCCTGATGGTATCTCTGCTTCATTGTTAAAATCTTGTGCAAAGGAACTTACTGTGGCATGCTGTCCGATTTTTCAGCAAACTGTGGACTGTAATATTATACAGGATCTCTGGGGGAAAAAAATCAATAATTGTTCCATTACCAAAGAAACCAGGTTCGAGTGAAAACAATGATTTTAGAAAAAGGGTTTTTTTGGACCCTAGATCAATAGGTGATCACTCACCAGTGTTTATCCATGAAACATCAATTAAGCAAGTTTGTTCTTACAAGTATCTTGGTATCTATATGGATAATACACTTATTTGGGGGATTCATGTGGATATAATTTGTTCTTGTGTGCAGCAAAGATTGTATTTTTTGTGTAGATGACAGAAAGGAAGGAAGTGCTTTTTGGAGTGGATCAGAAAAGCATGTGGTTGTTTTATCAGGCAGTTATACAGAGCATAATCAGATACGGCATTACTGTATGGTTTAGTAACTTTACAATCCTTACAATTCTCTGTTTTTACTGTTATATCTTTTTCTTATGTGTTCCATTATTATTATGTATTTGGTTCTTCTTTATGTAAAGCACTTTGAATTACCATTGTGTATGAAATGTGCTATACACATAAAATTGCCTTGCCTTGCTTGGTAAAAACAGTGATGAAGACCATTGGGAGAAAGGACCATTTGTTCCTTGAGTCATTGTATGAACGCTGGTTACTTCACTGTGTAACACTCCAGTAAGTATGCCAGGAGGATACACTAAATAAGGGGAACGTTTGTGCCACTTAAACAGCACGAAACAAAAAAATAAAACAGGATGTTATCAATAAAAATGTTATCAATAACCCAAGTGTATTTACAATTCAATCCGTGTACATGCAAAAAAAAAACATGTTAAACATCCAAAGTGAAAAATGTATGTAAATGTGTATGTGTGTGTGCATAAGTCTGAGAAAGTCTCTTAAGTCCAGCGTGTAAAAAAGTTTATATAGGAGCAGTCTCACCGGGGAAATAGCAAGTCCGAGAGCAGTATCCTACAGGAACAGTCCAACTGTTTAAAGTCCTCTGGGGCGAGTAATCCGTGAAACAAAAACAATATACTCTACAAGAGACGGCGAAAAATCAGCACACCAAAAACACTCAGGAAACGAAGCAGGGGAAAAAAGAGTTATATATATGAATGAAAAAGATGCGCAGTCAAACGTGCCGGTTCCTTATATAGGGAAAAAAACCCATTGTAAACATCCCGCTGAGATGACGTAATGTCACGTGACGACGGAGTACGAGGAGAATCTTACGGGAATATAAATCAGGGTCAAACACAGACAATACATAAGGGAGAAAACAGTACACAGAGGAAAGCTATTTACATATAATAGTCAATGTATTATTATTGGCAATTGATACTATAATTGGCTTCCCCTTATGTGGCAACGCTAACTCTGTTCCCTGAAAAGGCGGGAATGAGAAGCTGTGCTGAGCGCAATGGGAACGTCTTTAGTCGTGACCAGCTGTGAATATGTTTAAAACAATGTCAATGAAATTTACCTTTATTTATAGCCTGTGTGACGTCATTGGAATGCGTTGTAAGCGTGGCTATAATTAGATGCGCAGCAGGTGCATCTGCAGATATTTTGTCTGATGTCAATGAAGCGCAGCTTCTCGTTCCCGCCTTTTCAGGTGGGCGTTCCCTTTCAAAGGTTATGCTCAAAGCTGCGCTGAGCGCACTGGGAATGAGAATACCCATGCCGCTGCACTGTGTGTCCAGACCCCAAGGCTGTGAAGTGTGTCACAAAGCGCAGAGAATCTCAGACACTACCTTGCGATGCTGACTCAAGGACGTGAGGGCCCATAGTAACATGAATATCAAAACTATAAAACCTTATGAATGTGTGCGGTGAGGACCAACCTGCCGCATCACAAACTTTGCAAGAGAGTGCCCCCTGCCAAAGCTCTAGAAGAGGCAACCCCCTTTTTGGAATGAGACCTGATGTCTGTTGGTGAAGTGTGACCACATGGCTCATAGGCAAGGGCAATAGCATCCCTGACCCAATGCGACATATTCTGTTTTGTGGTGTCTGCACCTCTGTTACGACCACCATAACAAACAAACAGTTGCTCTGACTTACATCCACCACACTAGCCAGTGGTGTAGGTCTGAAGAGCACAGACTGGACACAGTCTGTTATGTCTCTCCTGCTCCGGCGTAGTGAACGGCGGAGGGCAGAAGGCATCGAGAGTGACTGGATGCAAGGTCGAGAAAGGTACCTTCGGCAGATAGTCAGGATGAGGATTCAAAATAGCTTTCACCATTCCTGGGATAAAGTCTAAGCAGGATGGCACAATGGACAGAGGCTGCAAATCCCCAATTCTTTTTAGAGAAGTTATAGACTTGAGAAAAAACATTTTCAGAGTTTGTCAGAAATTGACTCTAATGGTTCAAATGGGGTCTCAACCAGGCCCTCCAGGACTATTGCTAGGTCCCACGAAGGGATCCTGGTTCTAGAAGGAGGCCTAAGCTCGAATGAGTCGAGAGAGCAGGACATGCTTGCCCAAAGGCACCCCATCAATCAGAGCATGGCAAGCCGAAAGAGCGGCCACATAAACTCTGAGAGTGGTGGGGCATGTGCTTGTTGATAATTTTTCCTGCAGAAAATACAGAACTGTAGCAATCTGGCAGTTTACTGGATCCGCATTGTGCGCAGTACACCATCTTTCAAAGACACCCCATTTGTTGGCATAACTTGATCTAGTAGAGGGAGCTCTAGCACTCAAAATAGTCTCAATAACGTCAGGTGAAAGCCCTGCGTCCCTCAGTTGGTTCCACTCAGGGGCCAAACATGAAGGTTCCACATTTCCAGCCAGGGATGAAATATTGTCCCATGCGCCTGAGACAGAAGGTCCCTCTTTTCCGGTATCGCCCAAGGCAAGCCGTCGAGGAGAGATATAGAGGAAAGGCATACAGGTGCAACGAAGGCCATGTATGCACCATCGCATCCAGACCTAGGGGACATTGCGCTGTCTGTTAAGAGGCGAAGAGGTCCACCTCCACTTGGTAGAATCTCAGCCATATCGGTTTCACTGCCTCGGGGTGTAGTTTCCATTCCACGCTCGGAAGTTTCTGTCTAGACAGTAAATCCGCTCCCACATTCTGGTTCTGGTGGATCCAAAATGGTCAATATTCATATTCATGCATTTTATTCATATTTCATGTTAATCATTTATGGCTTATGATTTATCAATATTACTTTTGATTTCATATATTCATGTATTTTCATATATTTACTCTTTTATGGTTATTCTTCTTTTATATTGAATATTTTGATTCTTCTTTTCTTATATATTTTTTTACAAGAGTATGTATGCTTTTCAATACAATATGCAATATTCAATTGTTCTTCAAAGTTTTTCAATGTGACAGGTCATGTTGACACATTTCTGGTTAGATATTGGACGCCTGCCAAGTACTGCAGAAGCGATGGTGTTTTCAGAATTAGTTGCTCATTTGAATTTGATATCAAAATATGTCTGTTTCCATTTCTTCAGACAAGTGATAATGCATGTAGTTTTGCAATGCTAATGGTATAAAATGGACTGGGTCTTGGATAGTATAGCTTTTTCTTTACTTTTCTTTTTTTTTTTTTTTGCTTCTTACATCCCTTCTGCTTCTTTCCTACCTCTTATTTCATTCTGCAAATTTTGTTCCTTCTTTCTCTATATTCTGATCGTCATCTATTAGATACAATACTCTGGATTTTATTACTTAATTAATTTGTTTGTCTCTATAATTTTTAATTAATAAATTTGTAGTTAATTTGTTAGTTAATTAAATTTGTCCGGGGCGCAGAGGAATATCTGTTGCGCTTGTTCAGATTGCGTGAACGCAGACCTCCCTGGCGATTTATACAGGTGCTAGTCATATAATTAGAATATCATCAAAAAGTTGATGTATTTCACTACTTCCATTCAAAAAGTGAAGCTTGTATATTATATTCATTCATTACACACCGACTGATATATTTCAAATGTTTATTTCTTTTAATTTTGATGATTATAACTGACAACTAAGGAAAATCCCAAATTCAGTATCTCAGAAAATTATTCACAGAGCTCTGTGTCCAAGCACATTAATAGAGAGGTGAAGGGAAGGAAAAGATGTGGTAGAAAAAAGTGTACAAGCAATAGGGATAACCTCACCCTGGAGAGGATTGTGAAACTAAACCCATTAAAAAATGCAGGGGAGATTCACAAAGAGTGGACTGCAGCTGGAGTAAGTGCTTCAAGAACCACTACGCACAGACGTATGCAAGACATGGGTTTCAGCTGTCGCATTCCTTGTGTCAAGCCACTCTTGAACAACAGACAGCATCAGAAGCGTCTCGCCTGGGCTAAAGACAAAAAAGACTGGACTGCTGCTGAGTGGACCAAAGTTATGTTCTCTGATGAAAGTAAATTTTGCATTTCCTTTGGAAATCAGGGTCCCAGAGTCTGGAGGAAGAGAGGAGAGGCACACAATCCACGTTGCTTGAGGTCCAGTGTAAAGTTTCCACAGTCAGTGATGGTTTGGGGTGCCATGTCATCTGCTGGTGTTGGTCCACTGTTTTCTGAGGTCCAAGGTCAACGCAGCCGTATACCAGGAAGTTTTAGAGCACTTCATGATATTCTAATTATATGACCAGCACCTGTATGTGTAACAGTTTTCCTGTTGCTAATATATACCAGTACTTTTCTCCAGTGGATTTTCTGTTATTACTCACCTGAGCATTAGGGGGCGCTCTTTTTGAGGTGCATGAGTTGGCCTATTTAAGGGAACAAAGAAGGTGAAATGGCAGGAATTATTCCCCTTGCCTGCTGTTGACCTCAATATACAACGGGAAATAAATGACAAATCTAAACAAATTCCAGTGTGGCGTATTGTGAGGAATTATTTTGAGAGGCATTTCCAAGGTTCAGTGTTTTTATTTACAGATGTATCGAAAGATCCGGATACAGGATAGGCAGGGGCAGCTGTACAGGTGCTGGTCATATAATTAGAATATCATCAAAAAGTTGATTTTTTTCACTAATTCCACTCAAATAGTGAAACTTGTACATTATATTCATTCATTACACACAGACTGATATATTTCAAATGTTTATTTCTTTTAATTTTGATGATTATAACATCAACAAGACCAATACAAAGAAAGGATTTTTAGAAGTCTTGGCCAACTGAAAAGTATGAACATGAAAAGTATGAGCATGTACAGCACTCAATACTTAGTTGGGGCTCCGTTTGCCTGAATTACTGCAGCAATGCGGGGTGGCATGGAGTCGATCAGTCTGTGGCACTGCTCAGGTGTTATGAGAGCCCAGGTTGCTCTGATAGTGGCTTTCAGATCTTCTGCATTGTTGGGTCTGGCATATTGCATCTTCCTCTTCACAATACCCCATAGATTTACTATGGGGTTAAGGTCAGGCGAGTTTGCTGGCCAATTAAGAACAGGGATACCATGGTCCTTAAACCAGGTACTGGTAGCTTTGGCACTGTGTGCAGGTGCCAAGTCCTGTTGGAAAATTAAATGTGCATCTCCATAAAGTTGGTCAGCAGCAGGAAGCATGAAGTGCTCTAAAACTTCCTGGTATACGGCTGCGTTGACCTTGGACTTCAGAAAACACAGTGGACCAACACCCGCAGATGACATGGCACCCCAAACCATCACTGACTGTGGAAACTTTACACTGGACCTCAAGCAACGTGGATTGTGTGCCTCTCCTCTCTTCCTCCAGACTCTGAGACCCTGATTTCCAAAGGAAATGCAAAATTTACTTTCACCAGAGAACATAACTTTGGACCACTCAGCAGCAGTCCAGTCCTTTTTGTCTTTAGCCCAGGCGAGACGCTTCTGACGCTGTCTGTTGTTCAAGATGTTGAAGCTTTCGAAGTTTACAAATCTTTTGTTTCAAATCAGTGGTTTGGAGCATGTTTCAAACTGCCAAAGTCATGTGATTTCAGTAAACAAGGCTTCGTTACATCATAAGTATTTCGAAATTTCAGCGGTTCACCGCTGGTGAGGGATGATCTCTGTAAACACATGAATCAAGTGTCTATAGGTTTTACTGGATCTTTGATCAGTTTTATACATTTGTAGATTTCTTAATTAGACATTAGTAGGCCTATAATAATATAATAGTAATAATTATAGCAGTATAATAATAGTTAATAGTCTCTTATTGGCAGGGGGTTAAATTGGGATTTGTTATGTGGGGGGCTCTGTGATATCAGGCTTTCGAGGGGTGCATGTGTATGCAAAGACTACAAAATCGTATCACGGATGAGTTCACCCAGCTGGTGGAGGACTGGATGGCAGTGCGTTTTGAGAACCGGACCAAGAATTCCCCTCCCCCTCTTTCTCCCCTCTATCATCCCTGTCGCTCCTCATGCTTCTGTCTAATTTTCTCTCATCTTGTCTGTCCTTATCTCTAGGTGCTGTGCCCGCCATGACGGGTCCCCCCCGGGGGGACTGGTGTTACAACATGTCAGTCCATAAGCCTTTGCACTTGAAAAAAATCAGAAACCGAACATTCATTATAAGCTCCAAATAAAAAGTAAAATGACAGTAACAAACGTGCATTTTTTGTGAAACAATTACTTTCTCTCTGGCTTTCTTTCTATTGTATATTCTTTCTGTTATCACATTTATGCCTGCTTATGAGTCATTCTAAATGATTATAAATATGACATGAAGATGAGAGCATAGCCTCTAGCTGTGTTGTTTTTCATTCAGCATTTTTTAAGAGTGTTGTACAGTAGGTAAAATGGCCTGTCACATGTGGGTTACACAACATGTCTCTTTTTGAAGGTTGCTACTTGTCACGTTTGAGCACGCTGAGGTAGAAGATTAACTCAAATGTGGGTTTATTGTCAGAGGAGGACATAATGTATGAAAACGGCTTCTCATTTCTGTAGAATCCTGTTGATAGGATCCCATTAAAATGTTAGTAAAGTATTTTGCATCATTTATGATAAATAGTCCTAAGCTCAGCCCCCTTCTGTCCTCAACTTCTGATGGATAGTTTATAAAGAGCAGCAGACTGCATGAGCTTCACTTTTCTCCCAGCCATGGACTTCTCTGCACAGGAATGAAATCAGGTTCCGTTTCTTTTTACTATATTTATTATAATAATGCAATTCTATTTGTTTTTAGTTACTTTGCATAACTGTTAAATACTGACCAATGTTAATGTTTTAATGTAACAGATTATCCTGAAGAATGGGTGTCCAGGTTTCAGTCGTCAATCAGACTCCTTATACTTGGCATTTTGCCACTCAGGACAGAGGGGTAAGCACTTTTGGTACATTCACTACACACAATTGGTTATGCAATTTCCGTATTCTAAATCCTGTTTCATATTTCTTTTTCCCTAGTTAGCATTTCCTCTGATTAGTCAGATAATAACTTAAAGCATGACATAATATCTGACAACAATATCAGTTTGTTCTTTACGTGTTATTTTAATCGGTATCACTTTTAGAATACTGTTCCATCATTAAAGGGCCAAGAAACCCTAAAACACATTTTTTGGGATGTTAACATATGTACCGTTGCACATCACTGAAAACAACAATTGTACTCATTATGTTTATTATTAAAGGGTTAATTCACCCAAAAATGAAATTTCTGTCATTAATTACTCACCTTCATGTCGTTACACACCTGTAAGACCTTCGTTCTTCAGAACACAAATTAAGATATTTTTGATGAAATCCGAGGGTATCTGAACCACACATAGGCAGCAACATCATCATCGCACCTTTTGATGTCCAGAAAGGTAGTTGAAAACATGGTTAAAATTACAGTGGTTCAACATTAATGTTATGAAGAGACGAGAATAGTTTTTGTGTGCAAAAACAAAACAAAAAAAACGACTTTATTCAACTTTGAACCATTGTCATACCTAGTGAACTCAGTGCTTCGGCCAATACTGGATTGCCATTCGGATGTAAACAAGGAAGCCTGCACTGAGTTTACTATGTATGACAACGGTTCAAATTGTTGAATAAAGTTGTTATTTTTGTCAAGGAATTACTAATTATTTGGATCAGTATCCTAAAGTGAAAAGCATGATAACTCTCTAATATTGACTGAAATAATTGTATGCTTTTGAGGTTTTTATAAGTTTTAGGATAGTAATGACTCAAGTATTACTACATCCTTCGAAAGAATTACTAATTATTTGGATCAATATTGTAAATTGAAGATCATGGTAACCCACTAGTAATTACTTAAGTGTTACCAAATCCTTTGGAAGGAGTAACCTTACAAAAACCTCAAAATTTAACAATGACTTCAGTAGTCACTAGGGAGTTATCATGTTTCTCACTTTAGAATACTGATCCAAAAAATTTTTAATTCTTTCTAAAGGATTTGGTAATAATCAAGTAATTACTAGTGGGTTACCATGATCTTCACTTTAATTATACATTTTGCATTATTCACATGAATTATGAACCTGTATAAAGTGCTTGCAGAATTATTAGGCAAGTCATAATGATTTTCTTTCCAGGCACATCTTAATTTCCAAACCACGTTAATCTAAGTAACTACTATTCATTTTTGTATTTAAAGACAAAGAAATAAAATAAAAATGTTAAAGAAAAACAAACAAAATCAACAAACCGATTGTGTTGCATTTATATATCAATGTATAATATTTACATTATCTTGTGTGTATAAAAAGCACTCACCCAACCTAACAGTGCTTGCTCTGCAACACTTGACAAGTTTGAGATAAAGGGGGAAGGGCGCTTTGTTTAAAATGTTTGTCACCAAAGCCATTAATCCAGAGGGCGGGAGACTCAAAATATTAGCCTAAGCTATGAGTGTGACAGACCTTTTTGCAATCTTGGTGCTTTTTGTTAATTTTAACATCCTGATCTGATCATATGAAATAAGCTGACGAATATTGATTCGCGGAAACCAAGCGGCAACCTCCCCCTTTCTCTTGTGAAGCCAATACGGAACTTAAACTTAAACTGCGATTCATCGACTGGCCGCTAGGGACAGGCTCCAAAAGAGAGCAGAATCTCATAGAGTCCCATGTTAAATTGGCCAAGTTTATAGCAGAAAAAAACATGTTTACAAGTTGGTTCAAATTGTGGTTTTGGTCTATACTGCTATTTTTGCCCTTCATGACAACTCTGAGGGGGGTGAATTTTTTTATAACTTATCCGTTTAAATTATATTAAGCCTTAAAGTTCTGCATAATTAAGGGCGTGGTCACTTGAATGACAGGTAGATTGCGCTGCTGTCTGTGAGCAGTCATGTTACCTCAGCTGCCGCTGAATTTGGCATCTCAGCCGTATTTGTGCTCGATTATTTTATACAATTATAAAATATGGCTTGCTGCATAATATTTGAGACTGATGTGTGTCTGTGTAGATGTGCATGCATGGGGAAGAAACAGAACACACGTTGTTGGATCGTGGCATTGGCTGAAAGTTTTGGTTGTGAGATTTACTGCAATGACAATGGCGGGAGGATATCAAAATCGGACAGCACTGCTTGGATATTATAACTAAAACTGCTGCACTATTTTGAAAAAAATATACTTTGGACATAGGCTCATTTGTTTGTTAGATGCGATCGTATACAGTTTTACAACATAAACGCTGCTCAGATTGCATCCTTTCTTGAAAAAGATGACAGAGAGCAGATCATTCAGAAGAAATGTGACATGTTTTTTTGTTTTGCAATGGACACTCATATTTTACCCAAGTGCCACGGATTTAATTCATCTCGCGATCTCTATTTCATTATAAAGGTATGAAGTCCGATTTGATTTTCCATGTTGTTATTTGCACACCCAACACTACTGGTGTTGGAGGATCTATATCTTAAAAAACACCGTAGATTGACAGTAAACCTTTAGAACGTTCTGATGATAAAACTTATCTTCATTAATATTTTAGATCGTATCTAAGATAGATAGATAGCTCCTTTGCTGCTAACATGGTCGCGTCGAGCTAGGCGGGCGTGGTTTCAGCAACCAGTCATATCAGCTCAAACCACCTCCCCGCCTCTTTGCCCATTTTCAGTTATCCGGGAGTGACGTGCGGTGACGCGCAGCTAAGATGGCCGCGGCCTCATTTACGCGTCAAAACTGCTGTTCAGAACTCTATGGGTGACGTCACGGACGCTACGTCCATATTTTTTTACAGTCTATGGCGGAAACATGAGTTTGTTTGTTACGCAATCCATTCCACACCCGACGTTTTTGGTTTTCTTATTAAATATAGGCAATTGGTTGATGAAACATTGATTGGAATTAAGATACAATTTCTACAAAACGAAATTCACTTTAAAGAAAGACTTACTATAAAACAAAACGTAATGAAGTGGTCAAACTTATGTCTGACCCGCTGCATGTCTCCCGACATTGCGCATCCGTCATGCTATTCCCTTTTCATAATTAACATAGTTGAAATTAAAAAAATAATAATAATAGGCAATAGCCCAATATTTAAATATAGAAATATGAAACTAAATTGACTACATTTTTATCCCTCTGGCCGACGAAAGCGCCGGCGCGTTCTGATGGATTTTCTCCTCATGACAGCTGAAACAACTTAAAACAGGCCTTCCGTCATTTTTGGCGATAGCCTGCAGATTAGTGCAAGACTACAAATGGTCTACTTTTATTTGTTTACGCTCACAATAACAACAAAACCTTGTACTTTTGAAAAATAAAATAAAATAAAAAACAGGGTGCAATCTCTGCGAGAAACTGAAACGTCTCAAAAGTGACCTTAAACTCAGAAAATAATTGTACCTAAAAAGAAAGAAATATCTCAATTCGATAAGATATAGGTCTGTGTTAAATAAGAGGCGATCTATCCGCTGGAGTGTGTTGTTTCTGAAATCATGGCCAGTGCTCATTGCTGCTGTTATCAGTTCTCTTGGCGCTCGTGCACACGCGCAGTTTTCACACTGACAATCGAGCGTTTCGTTCTGGTAAAAACACAAAACAAAATGCACACAACGTGTCCTTGCTCTTGATCACTGATGAACACCTTTGGTTTTAATGAGTAAATTAGCCAAAATATTTATTCCTGCCGGTATTTTAATCTGCGATATCAAAATCACTAAACATTATAGCCTAATAGCCAAAAAAAATATCAAGAACAATAAAAAAAAAATCAAGAACAATAGCAGTTAATAAGAATTATTGCTCTTAATGTGGTCTTAATGCTGGACCGTTCTCATTTCGCTCCGCATATGGAACTTGAAGGATTTTTTTTTTTTTTTTTTTTTGCTAAGAGCAAACCAGAATGAAAATATTATATTTTTAATCCGCGTGTGTGTGCTCCTAATTATATATATATATATATATATATATATATATATATATATATATATATATATATATGCCTAGTAATGACTGTTTAATGACAATAGCATGCAGTAAGACTTTGTGTAAAGGTCTTTCTTTTAATTTTTGATGCATAGACTGTAGCCTAGACTATCCCACGTTTTGAAATTAACTCTCACTTTAAATTTTCTATGTTAAAATGTTATATTATAATGTTATTGTTGTTTTACTTCGTCTTTTCATCTCCGTTTACAAACCGACATTTTATTATTACAGTCACTTTCCAATCCGTCCATTTGCGCCACCTGGCGGTAGTTTTTTACACGCGACTGAATTTCAGTTGACGCAACGGCCCTGCGGCGACGGTATGTGCGGCGGTAATACCCATTTTGGTTGTCCACCTACTGTATAATCAATGGAAGTCTATGCAATGTTCTCACTAAGATAGCAATACAAACCTGTACGTGTGAGTGTGTGTGTGTGTGCACGTGTTTTTGTGACATATCAGGACACAAATTTGTATAATGACATTGGTATTACAAGGAGAGGGTGACTTATGAGAACATTACCCCATGTCCCCATTTTTCAAAAGGTTTATAAATCATACAGAATGAGTTTTTGTGAGAAAGTAAAAATGTGCAGTTTCCTGTGATCAGTAGGTTTAGGGGTAGGGGTAGTGTAGGGCCATAGAAAATTGTACAGTATAAAAACCATAACGCCTATGGAATGTCCCCACAATTCACATAACCTGTGTGTGTTTACCCATTTTTTGATAAACTTATAGAAATATTGAACTGTAAATGATAACTTCACACTCATTTGAAATTGACCTATGACATTCTATGACATGAAATTCATCTAAATTTACATGATCTCATGGATGTGGCTATTGTAGTTTGTGATCATTTGGGCATCTGCTGCTGCAGTAAATGTGGTGTATTCAAATAACTTTGACAGTCCTTTTATGTTTACCTGTTTTAAATACCTATTGTCTGCCATGCACAGTTGCCCTGAAGCCACCGAGGTGGCAGTGCCACCGGGCTTGGGCCCGCCATCGCTGCTTGCAGCCATATTTTGTTATTTAGAGTTTCTTGATAGTTAATAGTAGTTACTAGAGTGTTAATATTGCGTTTCTCATTTGTTATTGTGTAGTTATTATTTAATGACGGAACAGTATTCTAAAGTGTTTCAGTTTATCCACTGCTTTTCTGATGGAAACTGATGTATAATTCTGCTCCCCAGTATACACGCATCGATGCTGGCTGCACAACATCCTATGATGAGTATAGGGAAATCCATCGCTACTTCTACGCCAGATATAAAGATCACTCATGGCACAGTTTTAAGTATGAGTTTAACACCCATAAAGGCAACACCTCCTTCATCTTAAGGGAAACCTTCGACCGTTCCCTGATTCAGATGCACTGCACCTCTGAGGGTGGCACGCATTACTGTCCCAACTATGGTAAGTTCCTGCAAACATATCGGTTCTGCACAACACTGTGCACCCCTGATCATCAAACCCATATGTAATTTTTGAGCATCCTATTCAATATTTATTTCCCCTTTTAACCCCCTGGAGTCTGAGGCTGATTTGGGGTCCTGGAGAAATTTTGACATGCCCTGACATTTGTGCTTTTTTCAGTTGTTCATAAACATATTAATGGCAAAAGTATCATTACACTGTATTCAGCACAAACTGGGCTGCCATAATATGTGAGGAACGTTTATGTACATGTTTGTATTTCTGAGGGAATAATGTTTATGCGTGGTTATTGAAAAAACAAAAAACTTAAGACACTGAAATAATGCCAAAAAACTAATGTTACATATGTGTTCACAAGACTTCTGGGTATTGGAGGGTGTAGACTAGAATTTGTGCTTCAAAATGATGTAAAAATTATCGTGCCTACTCCTTCATATAAAACAATATAGATATTTAAATTTTGTAAGACACTTTTTTGTCAAGAAACACAGTATGCGTGGAGGCGTGAATCATCATGAATAATGCTGTGAATCACACCTGAGAAGACAAAAGATTCGCATAACGACCTTTAATGACTTGCATGTTAACGAGCTCTTTCAGTCAGGTAGGCTGTGAAAAAACCCTCTGTGATCATGTCTCAAGCTCATCATGGTGTATATCAAACATACAGAAAAAAAAGCAATACTGTGAAATATTATTACAATTTAAAATAATGGTATTCTATTATATACTTTAATATATAATGTATTTCTGTGTTGCAAAGTGTCTGAACATTTATGTTACCTCTGTGGCATTTCATATAGGCTTTTAGCTTAAAAGCATACACATTTGGAGAAATATTGATGGATTCTCATATGTTTATGTCCATTTTCTATACAGATGAGTCATATTTATTCAATATTTATTGTCATCACTATGAACGCTGGAAACTGTGTTTTCAATTCATACTTGCAGCCGGAGGGTGCTCTGTACACCTTTAGTCCACAAATTACTCTAAAGAAGAAGACATTCCATGTGACATTCCAGGAACCAGGAGCTAACAGAGGCTTCCAGTGGTCGCTATCCATGGCTTTAACATGCACATAAACACTTCTGGAAACAATAAATACACGATTGAGACGATGTATACATGTTTTGCCTCAGAATTTGCGTCTGAATAGCGCTCGCTTTGTGGGCGTGGCCGCATTAGCGGATAATGAGCTGAATCACGGCGTCTCACATGGCTCTCTTTTCATACAGATTACATAAACACAGAATTTTTGTTTTCGATTTGACTTACATGATTTAAAACCTGACATTTCAACGTTTCTTTAGACATAAGTGTAATTTTTTTGTGATTAGCATTCAGTAAGTTACAGTTCATTTTCTGAGAACTATCAGATTGGACTTCGTTCAGAGGGAGACGACAGATCACGCATCATGTTAGTTTTCTTTATTTTGCAAAAAGCACATTTTGTTTTTACTCTGAGTGTATACAAATAAAAAAAGATATTCTATAGTTTCAATTGATATATTACTTATGTCTCTATGACAAATAATGACAGAGTATTTTAAGTCCGTTTTGCTGCAATGTGAAATACAATCCTGCAAAACGCGTCGGCGCGTTTTCCGACTCCAGAGAGTTAATAAACTTCACTCTTTTGCGAAGACTTTTATGGGAATAATTTTATGCCCACAGTATTGCACTCACGGATCAAAAATACCTGTAAATATATATTGTACAAAACTGAAAAACAAATACAAAATTATCAGAATAGCAAACAACATGATCAATCAATCATAAATAAATAAATATACATTTTAAAAAATAAGCATGAATCCAAACATTAAACACTTTTAAGATTATATTTGTAACGAATCGTCACACAGAGTGGGATCCATATGCAGGCTTTATTAAACAGTGTACGTGGTCAGACAGGCAAGGGTCAAACAACAGCAAACTGGTACAGCAGAGAGCAGACAGAATCATGGTCGTAAAACAAGCAATGGGTCAGGGCAGGCAGGTATCAATCACTGGTCAGAATCAAAGCAAAGAGTCAAAAGGGCAGTCAGCAGAGAATCGCGAATGAGGATCAAACAGGGTCAACAACAGGCAGGCAAACAAAGTAAAGAACGCTCAGAAATGCAAACCGTAGTAATACAAGACCTTGCAATGATTGCAAGGTTGAGAGCAGCTTAAATAGTCCAGTTAATGCACTGCAGCTGGGTGTGGTGATCAGTACCAAGGTACGGGGCTGATGGGAAATGTAGTGTTTGAGTCAGTATTCAGGTGAAGACGCCCTCTGATGGCCAGAGGAGGGAATCACGGAGTTCGTCTCTGTGACAATATTACACAAAACAGCTTCGATAGTGATGAGGGTCAACATTTTTTCTCCTTAATACCAAGGGGTCAGATTACTAATCCACACTCACACCTTTTACAGCATCTTACTCAATTTACTTTTTATTAAGGGAAATCAATGTACAAATAATGTAATTATTTTAATTTAATTTAATTTATTTTTTATTTTATGAACTGTTAAAGGGTTAGTTCACCCAAAAATACAAATTCTGTCATTTATTACTTACCCTCATGCCGTTTCACACCCGTAAGACCTTCATTAATCTTCGGAACACAAATTAAGATATTTTAGTTGAAATCCGATGGCTCCATGAGGCCTGCATAGGGAGCAATGACATTTCCTCTCTCAAGATCCATAAAGGTACTAAAAACATATTTAAATCAGTTCATGTGAGTACAGTGGTTCAATAGTAATATTATTAAGCATCGAGAATATTTTTGGTGCGCCAAAAAAAACAAAATAACGACTTATAAAGTGATGGCCGATTTCATAACGATGATTCAGTAAGCATCACAGCACACTGAATCAGTGTATCAAATCTGCTGTTCGGAGCACCAAAATCACATGATTTCAGCCATTGGCAGTTTGACACGCGATCCGAATCATGATTCGATACACTGATTCATAATGCTCCGATGCTTCCTGAAGCAGTATTTATATATAAATGTATTTAGATATTTTGTATAGTACATTTGAATCCATAGTGTACTACAAGGGGTAGCTAAATATATTTTTTAAATATAGAGATAGTATATTAAAAGCACATTTTAGTTCATATTTCATGGTGTCTCAAAATAGCACAGTTGAGTACAATTAGATGTTCTTAAGATGATCTTAAGAAATACTAAAGAAGAATTTTTAGTATATTAAGTACAAAATTAGTGCGCGAAAATAGAGCACTTTAAGTACATTATTGAAATGTTGTTGTTTTTTCACCTGGAAAATGCTGAGTGGCTGGTGAGCAAAGGTTAATGTCAAGCCCTGGAAGTCAAGAAAACAATTAGAAATAAAAAGAGAGATAAAAAGATAAAGCATTTTCAATACTTTGTCTACAGCCTTTGTCTCAATTGTGCAGTTAATACAAACAATATAGACATCTCTTATGTACAGCTGTGACAGCAGCATATGGCTAGTGATAGCGGGTAATTTTTGCCTGTGTAAATGAATTAACCCGTAAGTAAATGTAATCTGTACATTGTTACTAATCCTGTGGTGTCTGATGATATATTTAAACAGGAAAAATGGAAGAAGATGAAAAACAGAGACAGCAAGAGGAGGAAAGAAGACGCCTGGAGCGTTTGGAACGTGAGCAAAGGATTCAACAGGAGCTGGACAGAGAGAGTGAATCATCCAGACTCAAGCTTTCTCGAGCAACTGAGCGGCTTCGTGAAAAACAGAGCTTCAGAGGTCGCGAGCAACATCATGAACGCACACAAGCTCTCCATCAGCAAATAGAAGATGATGCTGCTGCGATCGAGAGGGACGAGGTATGACTTTAATTTGGATTGAGCAACATAACTGTATATACACAGCATGTGGTAACGCATAATTCTTTACTAAGACCTATTTTTGGTTTACACATTTATGTAGGTTAATGATGTTGAAGAAAAATTTAAAGACATTTTGTTAAAGTACCAGATCACAGAAGATAAAGAGATACAGGACTACCAGATTTGGGATAGGATTAAGACGCTCCAGAATGAACTTGCAGTTCAATACGGTAGAGAACACAACCTTTCAGTATGGTCTCAGTTTACCTTTGATCAAGCTATAGGATATAGCGAACTGTCTCTTACAGAGAAGCTCACAGTTCTTGAGGCATCTCTACAGTTTATTATGAACAGTAGCACTGAAGATACCAAAGATGATGGAGATCAGCTGCTTGGCTTGGAGAAGTATGACTTTCTCTTGGGTTTGGTAGAGCAGCTTCATCCCACAAATCAAACTTTGGCTCAACACATTTTATTAAATATACTTGACATGATCTCAGAGATTTCTCCACAAAGTAGGGACATTTTGGGTCAAATGTTGTTCAATAGAATCTGGACACCAACAGAAATAATGCTCTTCATTTGCAAAAGTCCAGCTATCAAATGTGATCAACTTGATTCAGTTCTCCACACAGCACAAACCTACCACCTGGACTGCATCCACGTTCTTTCTGCTCTTACGAATGAAAACCCCTTAATGTTTCTTCAGGAACAAATAAAAAATGACAAGGAAAAAGACGCTGATACAATTGTGAAGGAACTTCTTGAAGCAAACTGCCCAGAAAAAGTCTTGGTGCTGTTGAAGGATGTGCTTAGATATGTAGAGTTGGAACTCCCAAAATATCAATTGGTGGACCTTAACAAAGAAAAAATTGATGATTTGAAACGGAAAATAACTTCTCTTAATCTTACAAACCCAGATATCAACATTCTGAAAGATGTATTAATTGGAATGTCAATAGCAGTGCAAGACTGCTCAACAATCACCACAAAAGACAACACAAAGATTCAAGGCTATTTTCCAAGATGTACACAACTAGCATCATTGCTTTTGCTCCTCCTGGCACAGCTGACAGAAGATAAAGGATGTTTTCTAGAGATTGGCACAGGTGAGGGCAAGTCCTGTATCTTAGCCATGTTTGCAACAATCCTGGCCATTCGTGGAACAAAAGTGGACATTGTGACAAGCTCTCCACTTCTTGCACAACGAGACCAAGAAGAGTGGAAAAAGTTTTTTGAAATGTTTGGTGTCACCTCATCTGTTGTACCTCCACGTTACTCAAGTAACTATACACCAGAGGAACAAGAGGAACATCTTAAAGATGCTTACAGGCAACAAATAGTATATGGCACAGTGGGAGTCTTTGCAGCAGACATACTTAAACAGGAATTTGAGAAGAGGACTACACGCGATACAAGGCCATTTGAGCTTGTAATAGTGGACGAAGTAGACTACATGACCTTGGACAATGGAGTTCAAGTAACATTCTTGTCCCATGAATCTAGTGGATTTAGGCATGTGGAGCAAGTCCTTTCCAACATATGGGCCATGATATCTACTTGTCAACCAATTGAAATGCTTGAAACAGGGGAGATAAAATGGGCCACAAGGATACAGTACTTTCATAAAGCTGTAACAGCAGCCATTATGGGGCTGGAAACATCAGACAACTTTTCAGCAAATGAGATCTTGTTGCCTGGAGTGACTTTGGGATTCTACACCCAGGAGGATATTGAAATGTTACATCAAGCTGAGACCAAGAAAGAAAAGGATGATGGGAATGAGGACAGAATATCCAAAGCATTAACTGAAGTCATGAAGAAACTTGGTGTTTCACAACAGTATGATCTTGTGAGTATATTTGAGGAGGTCTTGGAAAACAGTGCAGTGTTTAAGTGCTATTCTTTAGAAAACAAGAAAGCCAAATGTTTTCAAGCTCGGGAAAAACAAGGTGACCTTAATGTTGAAATGCTACTGCTAGAAGGAGGACTAGCGTGTGAAATCATGTCTGAGAAATCACTAATTGATGCTACTGTGAGCACAATAAAGTCATCTATTAAGTACTCTGATAACCTTCAAACAGCCAAAGAAACCAACAACTTCATTGTCATCCCTGTTTTCTTGAAAAGTTACGTTGAGAATCAGTTACCAGTTTTTGTTGAGAATGCACTAAAGGCTGTTGAGATGTCACAGGGCCGGGAATACATGATCGACACCTCAGCGGCCGCTGAAAGAGAAGTTGCTAACAGTCATGACAGAGACAAGTATAATGCGATAATTCCAGTGGACTTTAAAGCGAGTGGTGTGCTGGAGAAAAACAAGAAGTGGGGTAATGGTCTGCAACAATTCTTGGAGTTCAAGCACCAACTTGCAATTTCACCAATATCCACTGTGACAAATTACATGTCAAATTTCCATTATTTTAAAAGGTATCTTGGTGGGAGTGGCATATTTGGTGTTTCTGGTACATTAGGAGGTAAGGCAGATTGGGACTTCCTGGCAAAACATTATAAAGCAAAGAGCTACACTGTACCTGCACATCGCCATAAAAGGGTGGTGGAGCTTCCAGTCATCCAGGTGAAAGGTGGGAATGACCAATGGATTCAGACTATTTGTGAAACTACATGGAAAGTAGCAGAGAGAGGACAAGTTGTCTTGGTAATTTGTGAAGATGTTAAAACAGCAGATGAACTATATGAGAAAATACAAGGTGGTGGCAGATTCAAGGCAGAACAGATTACTCTGTACACAATCAGTGAGAAGCACAACATTGAAAGAGAGAAATTCTGTGCAGGCAGAATCATCATTGCTACAAATCTCGGAGGACGGGGGACAGACATAAAGGTTGATGAAAGTGTGAATAAGTGTGGTGGTCTTTTCGTTTTACTTACCCACTTTCCTCAAAACCGAAGAGTCGAGAAACAAATATTTGGTCGTACATCTCGGAAAGGCAATCCTGGCATGGTCCAGATGATTGTCAGTTGTGATCATCTTGCACCCGCTTACCAAGATCAGTCTGTGGAAATTATGCGCCAGCTAAGAGAGAATTATGAAATTAAACGAATCCATGACATGGAAAGTGATGAGCTGGTTGAAATAAACCTAAAGGAAAATCTGTTCTCCACATTTTGTAAATTGCTGAAGAATTTTGATGGGCATTACACACAGCAAGAAAAACTGGCCCCCATGCAAATGCAGCTCAATGATATTCCTGATTGCTTTAAACGTTATCAGAATAGGTTTGATTATCAGCCAGCCATCAATGCTCTGAAAGAATCTTGGGCCTTGTGGTTGACCCTTCATGAGGATCACATCAATAGACATGATGACTTCAGACAACTTGAATCAGATCTTATCAGAACAATAAATGAAACAAGTGGAAAGCTGCTGCGAGGAGAATGCGATAATTTCTATGATCATGTCAAACAGGCAATTGTAAGAACTGATCTACACTGCCGTGATAAATCCAACAATGCCTTTGGAGCTGAATACTATTGGCAAAAAGTTGTTAACTCTGACCCACACTACAAGGCTGTGGCACTCTATAACCAGGCGTACATCACCATCAACCTCGGTAAGGGTAACTATAAAGCAGACGCTATGAAACTGCTGGAAGATGCAAAGAAATCAATTGATGTCTATGTCTCAGAAGTCTCAAACACAATGGTCTCATGTAACTTATCAGTCACTGGTAACAAAGATCAGAGTACAGACAATAACAACTTTCAGAGTCAAATGGAAGCCAGAATGAACATCTTTAAGTCTTGGATGATGTACATTAATAATGCATTGAATAAACTTAAAGAGCTGGAGAAAAGCAACAGTGATGCCATTACAGAGGACTGTTCAGTCTACATGCTGTCTGAAGAAAAGGACTTCATCACCACTAATGAGATGAGATCATTATACGACTACGGCCTCGGCGTTGTTTTTGAGGTGAAAAACAAGCCCAAGTTTTGCATAGATGCTTTGATTTGTTTCATACTCGGGGTGGTACAGGTTCTCGCTGGGGTTCTTGTTTGTGCACTTACACTTGGAACAGCCAGCCAGTTTGGACTGGGTCTGATTTCAGAAGGAGTGTCTGACATGATCAATGGAGTAGAGGGGATGATAAAGGGCACGTTTGATTGGGTGTCATGGGCAATATCTAAGAGTATCAGCATCGGGCTTGCTTTGCTAACAGCTGGTTTTAGCGTTATCAAGAAAGCAGTTACTTCAGTGTTTAAAGTGACAAAAAGTCTCCTCAATGGTACAAAGTCTTTCTCTTCAGTTGCATCTGAATTCATTAAATCAGGAAAGGCAATGTTTACTTCATTCAAAGGAGGCGTTCAGTCTGGTTTATCATCACTCAGTAAAGAATCTTTTAAGTCTGCAATGAAAAACATGACAACTTCAACAGTGCTCAGACAGAACTTCAAACAGGCATCTATGTATGCAGTTCAGGAAATCGGGAAAAAATCTGTGCTCGCTGTCATGAACTACGCAATCGATAAAGCACTTAAGGAAGCCTTTAAGAAGATTTTACAAAGCAGTTTTCAGAATGTCGTTACTTCATCAGTGAAGCAAAGCAGGGACCTGGATCAGAATCTAGTTGAATTCATCAGCTCAGGCATTGCGAAAGCTGCCTTGAAAAAAGAGAATTTCAAGATTGACCAGAATTATGAGAACCAAATAAAAAAATCAGTTGATATGTTCTGCAAAGAGATAGCTCCTGACCTCATACTGGACTGTACCAAAGAACTGGATGTTATCAGCAAACTCTCTGAGGTGTGTGACGCAGCAACAGAGATTATGAATAAAGCAAAACTGTCAGGTGTGCATGAAACGGCAAAGCTGGTTCTGAAAGTAGCTGAGTGTGAAACAAAATTCTGTCAAATATTGGGTTCCATACCAACAAAGGACAAAATACAAAATAAATTTATTCCTAAATTACTGGAGAACATCAGTGAGCTTGAAAAAGAAATGACAAAGTATGACCAAGATGGGCGACACAATTTACAGGATGTACAACGCCTTAAAGGAGAACTTCTGCAGATTATCGCAGAGAAAGTTTCTGAGCAATTCATCAGTTCCTGTTCTGAACACATAACTTCTTTAATGACCGGCACATTTAAGAAAGAGTTGAACAGTGCTGCAGGACAAGCAGTAGATAAAGTCATGCGCAGACATAAAACTCAGCAATTCTTTGATGATCAGAGAGAAAAACACAACAAGAAATCTGCAAGCCACAAGGAAGTGGAACAGCTGTCAGATGAGGACAAAACAAAACTAATGCAGTATACAGAAGATATGAGCAAAACTGATCATCCTGTTACAGCCCTTGATGTGTACGTGCTCACAAAAAGTAACCTACTCGATGGAAAAGGGATTCAACTCACTGTCTTTGATGAAAATGGAAAACAGCTCACTGAGGAACGTTACCCAGGAACCACCAAATCAGCAGGCGATATAAAACTGAGAGTAACCAAATCCGCAAAAGCCCCTCATACATCACAGTAAGACTAATCACTAGAGCATTACACAGTTCACATATAGAAATAAATTTCAATGTTAATGCTTATGAACTTTGTATACTGAATGTAGTTCATTTTATTTTTTAAAATAGAGCTGATGCACAG
The DNA here is from genome assembly GCF_018812025.1 of Megalobrama amblycephala. Taxonomy (NCBI): domain Eukaryota; kingdom Metazoa; phylum Chordata; class Actinopteri; order Cypriniformes; family Xenocyprididae; genus Megalobrama; species Megalobrama amblycephala. The sequence goes on along the minus strand of NC_063057.1, from coordinate 24,630,650 downwards.
CTGTACAGCGGTCATTTTGACATTGTACAGGATGATGGCAAGATAATCAGCATCAACTCGGATCGCCAGATTGCTCTTTATGATGCTGTAGCTCAAGCAACTGGCAGCGAGACAGAGAACCCAAAGAAGGAAGCATTAATTCTACGTGAGAAAGTGAAAAATGAGGTGAGAATACAATTTATGGCTCTGATTCCTTCATGGAACTACTTGTGCACATCTTGAGTGCAAACGACTGATTTTAGTTGTAGATCTGCTCATATACCGATGTACTGAAATCACTGGCTGTCACAGACAGACAGACAGATAGTTAACTTTATTCATCCCAGAGAGAAATTCGCAAAGAATTTGTCACTACTACATACATTTGTCACCAAGTTATCTTTTAGAAAAATGCATGAGCTTATAATGGCCCAGCTCACTCACCTCCTAATGAAATATTGAACAGAATTCCTTTGTAAGTAATTAAACAATCAGTGAGTGCTGTTAAAGGACAATAATCAATAACTGGATAGACTGATAAAGCAGAATTATTGTTACCACCACAAAGTTGATTATGTTACTCAGCATGTTCCCATGTGTTTTATTCCTCTTACACCAATAAAATCACCTTTCTTTTTAATGATTCAGCCTTGTGTGCTCTTCCATGCTTCAGGTGTCTTGGTGCTCTGGTTTCCTACCCCAGTCCAAAGATATGCATTGTAGGCTTATTGGCATCTCTAAATTGTCAGTAGTGTGTGAATGTGTATGTAATCGTGCCCTGAGAAAGGTATGCACCACGTTTACAGTGACCCCTGTCTTGCGCCCCAAGCCCCCTGGAATAGACTCCAGTCTTATCACAACCTTGTGTATGATAAGCAGTACAGAAAACAGATGGATGAAAATCCCATTCCTCATGAATCAGTATACAGTGTTACTCAATCCTGATCATCTCTCATTACATGTGCAGGTGACTGTGTTTAATCTCACACTCTTAATTTCTCATTAGATCCAGACAAACTTTGAATCGTACAAAGCCATGCTTATTCTCCAGAGCGGATACGACTTCTGTCACAAAAACCCCAGGAAATACAGCATAACTGGAGGAAGTAGAAAGGAGACAAATGTTGCATTGCAGGAATACTTACAGAGAGTTAAATTCATCAGAAGTGATGAACGTATCCTCATCAAAATGTACCATCTTGGATTTGTTGGTGAATATAACAGGTAAAGAATCTGATTGCTGAAAGTGATTTCTGTTATTTATTCACAACAAAACAGTACAGAGATCCATGAAAATAAAAAAGAAAGCAGATTAACCTGATATAGTAAAAATAATTATAATTTAAGTATTAAAAAATAGTAGGGGAGAGTGGGGTGATTTGTGCCGGGGGGAAGTAGTTCCACCCATTGTTTCTGGAAAACCATAGAAGAAATTGGTCATGTGACCACATAATTTTGAAAAGCCATCCATTTTACTCATCCTCCAAAGAAGAGAGACACATGGCATGAGAGGAAAGGAAAGCACATTTTAGCTCAAAAAACATTTTTTTCCTTTCAAAGTAAAATTTCTATGTTCAAGGTTTTTTGATTGTAGTGTCTGAACAATTATAGACAAGTTTGAAAACATTTCACACGTTTTAGTGCTTTAGCAGGCTACACAATGAGTCTAGTTAGCATGATGTTAGCTCTTAACTGCTGGATCATGCTAGTTTTTCAAACTTGTGGGTCCGGGGTGATTTGTGCCAAAGAGCCTGGGTTAAATTGTGCCAGTGGCACAACTCACCCCCACTTATGATTATTTTCAACATATTATTAATTTGTAATTGTACATTGTACTCTTACATTTTAGCAGTTAAACTATGTGACATTCTTGATTTTAGACCGGAACCCATCATGCCACGCACTTATAAAATGCACTTTCCGAAGATGAAAACCATGAAATGGTCCAATGTTGTGCAAAAGGCATAAAAACAACTAATATTGTGTGAAAACTGAATGGAGATTATCAAATTATCATAAGATTTGTGAGTGATTTAGAGCACAGCAGAACTTCATCAGATGAAGGCTTATTAATGAAAGTTCCTGTCAAAAAAATTAATTGTATTTAAAAGGGCAGCTATAAAGAAAAGCCAGTGTTGAGCAGCAAACAGGTATTTTCATCTTCAGAAAGATCTTTCTTCCTCCCCATATTGCATGAGAACTGTGACTTGCTTAATAATGTGGAACAACCTCTAAGTAGGGTTTCCATAGACCTGGCAAATTATTTTGTCTGAGATTGATACCAGTTATCTAAAAAGACATGGATAAATAAACAAACAAACAAACATTTTCTTAGAAAAACTAAAATATGAATGTTTATTCTACTGAAATCTTACTGATATGTCACTTGCATAATAATTTGGAACGCAGTGTATTCTTATACGTTACATAATTGACAGACAGCGTTCTATGTATGTCAACAGGCATCTATTGCCAAAGCCTTAATTTTGTATTGAATTTGTCTTGCTTTCATATAGCATTACAGTTCAAAACATTAAAATGTTCTGTTTTACTTGAGAAATGACTGGCACAATTTACCCCTACGTATTCTCCCCAAAGGCACAACTTACCCCGCACCAGGGGCAAATTGTGCCTCGAGACCACTTTTTTCCAAAAAGATATAATACTGAAACAATTTATTTCAGATCCAAAATTATTGTTCTCAGGGATGCACCACATCCTGAAATGTACATACTTAAGTTGAAGGCATTACTGTCATGGCCTCACTTTAAAGTCACTTTGAGAAAAAACTGGCACAACTCACCCCACTTTCCCCTATAGATAGCCAGGTGTGTCATTTGTACATCCCATACATACATTGTCACTAACGGTCATTCTCTCTGGACAGTGTTCAAAGTGCTCGGAGGTCCAGTGAGAACAACAAAGGAACGCTCAACACAAGCCATATTCCACCGAAGGACTCCATCAGACTGGCTCAGACGTTCATAGAAAACTCAAACTCAGTGAGTGAGATTAAAAATAAAAACCCAAAGCTTTATAAACTGATCAGCAGCATAAAGACTGACAACAATGGATTGAACCTGATTGCCATGGAGGTTCTGGGACAAGATCACAGACGAGCTTTAACTACAGGCCCAAGCAGCCGCTCACAGATGGCCAGGTAACATTCACAGACACGTTTAAAACAATTATACATAATTACAATGAACACTACAGGAATTTTTGAGCAGTATTTAACATTGAATATTTTAGGTACAGCATTGCAAAGGTTAAATATAGCTCCAAGCAGCGATGACGGGCCAAAGCCCGCTGGCACCGCCACCCCAGTGGCTTCAGGGAAACTGTGCACGGTTGGCAATGGGCATTTAAAACAGTTAAACATAAAATGACTATGTCAATATCAAACCACATTTACTGCAGCAGCTGATGCTCCTATGATCACAAACCACAACAGCCACATCCATGAGATCATTTAAATTGAGATGAAGTTCATGCCATAGAATATCATAGGTCAGTTTCAAATGAGTGCAGAATATCATCCTAATCTGACATAGTCTGATTAGGATGATAACTAGTCTGTGTTTTTCTCAGACAACCCCTATAGAAATTACATACTGTTGTTTGTGCAAACTCCACAGTGCTCTGAAAAAAACAATCCAGCCTTAATGCGAATGTCTGTGATTGCTTATGTTGTATAATCCTAACACTTCTCTTCATGTGTTTTTTGACCTCCCTGAGCTGTTGTTTGTGCACCAATCTTATGCACCAAAAACATGCTTTCATTTAATTTTAATATGTGTGGTATAAGATAAAAAATAAAATGAAAAAATTAATAAATAGAGCCAAATCACAGAACCTGCAAAGACAATTTTAATGTCAGTCTCAGGTAATAATAAGGTACATGTCTAGATTTTTCTGCTCACTTATGCAAGTTTATTTTAAACAGCCACTTTTATAATCATGTGAAATTTTACTGAAACAGGGGTTTTTAATTAATTTGAATTGTATCAATAAATAATTAATTTAAAAATTCTAACTGTAATTGTAAAAAAATAACTAACTCAAACAACATTTAGAAAAAAATACGATTTTAATGCACACATACGCTCTCTACACAGGGATAGAGAGATATACAGACAGTCAGGGGTGGAAATGGGGGGTAACGCGGGGGGATGGCGTCCCCGGAGTGAATTTCAAGGGGGGGGCGGCGTTCCGGTTCAAATTGGTTCAATTTTTTTTTATAGAAATGAAATAATTTCTGTATTTATTCACTCAGACTAAAACGAAACCGATTCAGCGCAAAAATATGATTAATCATAAAAAGATCGCAATCTGGATTCAAACACCCACGCAATCTACTCAGTGTTCGAAGTGGGCCGGTACGCACCGGCACTTCTTTAATCTGTAGCGTACCCACGCTTTGTCTTACGTACCGGCACTTCTCCCATGTTGCCGGTACTCTAACCACCACCACACCGAAACATAGAATCAGGCTGTTAATTAATTGTATAAATCGCGCGTTCGGAGTAGGGCTGGGCGATATATCGCATGCGATTGTCACGCGCATTTCGTCAGTAAAGCCGGTTCCCTGATTGCCGCTAAATCGCCATCACCTGCTTTCAAATTAAGCGGCATTTAATAAACAGAGCCATAGTTCACTGATAAGCTACGCAATATTGCGTTCATTATCGAAGGCGATTCATCTGCGATAATGAACGCGATATTGCGAAGCTTATCAGTGATCTACGGCTCTGTCTATTAAATGCCGCTCCATTTGAAAGCAGGTGATGGCGATTTAGCGGTAATCAGGGAACCGGCTTTACTGACGAAATGCGCGTGACAATCGCATGCGATATATCGCCCAGCCCTAGTTCGGAGCTTTTATAAGCATGAGTGGTGCACCGCACGCGAATCACCGCAGGCGCGTTCACCCACAAATGGGTTTCATTTGAATTCTATTGATAATGTAGTAAAACGTTATGGAGAAAGTCATCATGATCTAAAAACAGCCACTAAAAAGACTGATGAAAAGAGGGGAAAACATGACGATGATCTTGCAAGCTTTTTAAACTTCATGACCACTTTTCCTAGAATTTATCACGTTCTATTGTATTTATTGTGGTACATTTTAACTAACTTGTTCAAGAATTTATAATATATAATCTATTAAGGCAATAGATTTAAAAAAAAAAAAAAAAAAAAAGAGAGAGAAAAAAAGTTAACATTTCCCTAAGCATGCAATGAGGAGCCATCAATGGTCTAGCTGTAATTATATCCTTATTGTAACAAATGCTATGGTTAAACAATTACAAGAACTACTTTTTCATAAGTCAAGTCAAGTCAAATTTATTTATATAGCGCTTTTTACAATTGGTAATTGTTTCAAAGCAGCTTTACATGTTAGAAGCACAGAAAAAAGAGAAGTGGTTATAAATAAGCTGTACAAGCAAGCGTGGTAATATGTAACATATACAAGATGGTGCTACATTAAGCCAATGTCGGCTGACTCCCAGGGGTGGAAAAAACCCCCTAGGAGAAAAACCCAGCGTGTTAACACTGGGAAAAAAGTCCTAGGAGGGAAAAAACCCCCTTGGAAGATATATATAATATATGTAAATGGATATGGAGATCAAAATCTGAATTATACATTTTTATTATAGAGATTAAAAATAGATTATATATAAATATATGTAAGCGGATACGGAGATTAAAAATCTGAATTATAGATGCAGCCAGAACTGGATCTGTAGGCCCATTGTCTCCTGGGCTACGTTGTAGTCAGGTCCAGACACAGGTTCTCCATCTGATCTGGATACGGCCTGGATCCAGCACCCGGCAAACCTCAGGATAAGCAGAGAGACAGATATTAGCGTAGATGCCATTCTTATTCTGATGTACAGGTATATCTAGTGTTATAGGAAATGTTCTCGGTTCCGGCCGACCTAATTATTGCAGCGTAACAATCCTTTAACGGATTTGAAAAATGTCAATGTATTGATAATGTGTTATGTGTATGCAAGAGCAAAGAGATGTGTTTTTAGTCTAGATTTAAACTGACAGAGTGTGTCTGCTTCCCGAACAATGCTAGGAAGATTGTTCCAGAGTTTAGGTGCTAAATAGGAAAAGGATCTGCCGCCTTCAGTTGATTTTGATATTCTGGGTATTATCAACTGGCCTGAATTCTGAGATCGCAATAGACGTGAAGGACTATAATGCACCAAGAGCTCGCTTAGATATTGGGGAGCTAAACCATTTAGAGCTTTATAAGTAAGTAGCAAGATTTTAAAATCTATACGATGTTTAATAGGGAGCCAATGTAATGTTGACAGAACTGGGCTAATATGGTCATACTTTCTGGTTCTAGTAAGAACTCTAGCTGCCGCATTTTGGACCAACTGTAGTCTGTTTAAAAGCCGAGCAGAACAACCACCCAGTAGAGCGTTACAGTAATCTAGTCTTGAGGTCATGAATGCATGAACCAACTGTTCCGCATTTGTCATTGAGAGCATATGTCGTAATTTAGATATATTTTTTAGATGGAAGAAGGCGGTTTTACAGATACTAGAAACATGACTTTCAAATGAAAGATTGGTATCAAAGAGCACACCCAGGTTCCTAACTGAGGACGAAGATTTAATGGAGCACCCGTCAAGCGTTAGAGAGTATTCAAGGTTTTTACGTGAGGAAGTTTTTGGTCCAAAGATTAGGATATCAGTTTTTTCTGAATTTAATAATAAGAAATTTCTTGTCATCCAGTTTTTAATGTCAGCTATGCATTCTGTTAGTTTTGTGAATTTGTAGGTTTCGTCAGGGCGCGAGGAAATATAGAGCTGAGTATCGTCAGCGTAGCAATGAAAACTAACACCATGCTTCCTAATTATCTCTCCTAAGGGCAGCATGTACAGAGTGAAAAGCAACGGTCCTAGTACTGAGCCTTGTGGTACTCCATATTGAACTTGTGATCGATACGACATCTCTTCATTAACTACTACAGACTGATAACGGTCAGATAAGTAAGATTTGAACCATGCCAAAGCAATTCCACTAATGCCAATATAGTTTTCAAGTCTTTTTAAAAGAATGTTGTGATCGATAGTGTCAAAAGCAGCACTGAGATCTAATAACACTAATAGAGAAATACAGCCACGATCGGATGATAAGAGTAGATCGTTTGTAACTCTAACGAGAGCAGTCTCAGTACTATGGTATGGTCTAAATCCTGACTGGAAATCTTCACAGATTCCATTTCTTTCTAAAAAGGAGCACAGTTGTGTTGAAACTGCCTTTTCTAGTATCTTTGACAGAAAAGGTAGATTTGAGATTGGCCTATAATTTACTAAATCTCTCGGATCTAATTGAGGTTTTTTAATAAGAGGTTTAATAATAGCCTGCTTAAAAGTTTTTGGCACGTATCCTAGAGTTAAGGATGAATTAATTATATCAAGAAGTTGACCTACGACCTCTGGAAGCATTTCTTTCAGTAGTTTAGTCGGCATTGGGTCTAACATACATGTTGTTGATTTTGATGATTTGATAAGTTTAGATAATTCTTCCTCTCCTATAGCGGCGAATGATTCTAGTTTTACCTCAGGGACACTACAGTGCACTGTCTGAAACGAAACTGTAGACGGTTGCATGTTTATAATTTTCTCTCTAATATTGTCAATCTTGCAAGTAAAGAAGTTCATAAAGTCATTACTGCTGTGCTCTTTGGAAATGTCAGCAGTTGAATCTCTGTTTCTAGTTAATTTAGCCACTGTGTCAAATAAGTACCTAGGAGTATGTTTGTTTTCTATTAAGAGATTTGAAAAATAAGTAGATCTAGCATTTCTTATAGCCGTTCTGTACTCAATCATTTTTTCTTTCCACGAAAGGCGAAAAACTTCTAGTTTTGTTTTCTTCCAACTACGTTCAGCTTTTCTCACAGCTCGTTTTAGAGCCCGAGTGTGCTCATTATACCACGGCGTTGGATTAGTTTCCTTAATCTTCTTTAGACGTAAAGGAGCGACTGCATCTAATGTGCTGGAAAAGAGAGAGCCAATAGTTTCTGTTGCAGCATCGAGTTCTTCTAAGTTGTCAGGTATACTAAGGCGATGAAACTGCTCGGGGAGATTATTTATAAAGCAATCTTTAGTGGTAGAAGTGATGGTTCTACCATATTTATGGCTGGGTGGTGGTTTTGTAGCCTTGGCTAACTGTATTATACACGAGACTAAATAATGATCTGATATGTCATCGCTCTGCGGTAGAATTTCAACAGCATCAATATCAATTCCATGCGACAGTATTAGATCTAAGGTATGATTACGACGATGAGTGGGTCCTGACACGTGTTGTCTAACTCCAATAGAGTTTAAAATGTCTGCAAATGCCAATCCAAATGCGTCTTTATTATTATCTACATGGATATTAAAATCACCAACAACAAGGACTTTATCCGCAGCCAGTACTAACTCTGATAGAAAATCAGCAAATTCTTTGATAAAGTCAGTATGGTGCCCTGGTGGCCTGTATACAGTAGCCAGCACAAATGTCAACTTACATAATGTTACATAAAGCACCATCACTTCAAAGGAATTAGATTTGAAATTCTTTTGAATGATTCTGAATATATTACTATAAATTACAGCAACACCTCTCCCTTTGCCTTTCTGTCGAGGATTGTGTCGATAGTCATAACCTTGAGGACTAGATTCATTTAAAATAATGTAATCGTCTGGTTTTAGCCAGGTTTCTGTCAAACACAGCAAGTCTAGTTTATTGTCTGTGATAATTTCATTTACAATAAGTGCTTTTGAAGAAATAGATCTAATATTCAGTAACCCAAGCTTTATCATTTGTTTATCTGATTTATCTGTGATTTTCATTTTTTGAACATCAATTAAATTTTTACCCTTAAAAGGTTTCGGAAGTTTTTTGTATTTACTAGTTCGAGGTACAGACACAGTCTCTATGTGATAATATCTAGGTGAAAGAGTTTCTATGTGCTGTGAATTATCTGAGTTCTGTGACGTGAGGCGGCTAGCAGACGGTCGGTTTAGCCAGTTTGTCTGCGTCCTGATCTGGGCCCTGGTTTGTCATGTTTCAGCTCTAAGACTATTTGCCAAATTTCTAGATAGAAGAGCAGCACCATCCCGGGATGGATGAATACCATCTCTTTTCAACAGATCAGGTCTGCCCCAAAAGCTTTTCCAATTATCTATGAAACCTATATTATTCTGCGGACACCACTTAGACAGCCAGCCATTGAGTGATGATAACCTGTTAACTATCTCATCACTCCGACGAACAGGAAGAGGGCCAGAACAAATTACTTCTGCTGACATTGAATTTGCGAGTTCACACACCTCTTTAATGTTAGTTTTAGTGATCTCCGACTGGCGAAGTCGAACATCATTTGTGCCGACGTGGATAATGATTTTAGAATATTTACGTTTAGCATTAGCCAGCACTTTTAAATTTGCTTTGATGTCAGGTGCTCTGGCCCCCGGCAAACATGTGACTATGGTGGCTGGTGTCTCTATTTTCACGTTCCGTGTAATAGAATCGCCAATAACTAGGGCACTTTCAACAGGATTCTCAGTGGGTGCGTCACTGAGTGGGGGGAACCTGTTTGATGTTCTAATCGGAACGGAAGAGTGGGGTTTGTTCTTGCCATTATGCCGCCTCACAGTCACCCAGTTAGCCTGCTGCGTGGCTTCTACAACCGGAACCGAATGTGCAGTGTTTACTAGGCTAGTCGCATCCAAAGCAGTAACTAAGGCCCTTTCATTCTCACTATCCTCAATTAAAGTTTGGATGCGTGTCTCTAATTCTGAGATTCTCTCTGTCAGCCTGACAATATCCCTGCATTTATCACATGTGTAAGTCTCACTGCTGACAGAAAGAGCTAAGCTGTACATGTTGCATTTAGTACACATGATAATCGTCGGACATGACTGACCGTGTTTTTGTACGCCGTCCGAGAAACTGCATCGCTCACGGGACTCGCTAGCTGGATGTCTCGGTCGCTTGCCGGTGCCTGGGGCAAGGGTGATGTGCGGGACGCTGTACCTCACGGTGGATCTCTGAATGCCGGGCAGCAAAGTCTCCACAGCTTCCCGATCTGGCGAGGACAGATCAGAATAATATACATCGGATAAATCCGCCATTAGATCGACAAGGAAGGTTAGTTTAGAGGAAAAAATAGACGGTAGCTAGCAGGCTAGCGGGCTATGGCTGACACTAGGTGATTTCGCTGGTAGATTACAAGTAATAAATCGTTCCGTTTAGTAATACTATGCAATAGGTTAAGTAATCTAGTGAAAAACAAGAAAGTTATATTATGTGATGATTGTTAATATATTTGTCATTGATACATTCATTACAAAGAATTGTTCAAAAATGTTGATTCATCTATGAAACAAGTGACATCTTTATAATTGAGTCATTGAATCATTTATTCAAACTGATTTTTATAAAAAAAAATTCATTCAAAATAATTAATGTTTTTGTAAATAGACTGCAGCAACTAACATGATGTCAGAATCAGTAAATTACTTTTTTTTTTTTTAGTGGTCTGTTCAGAATCATGGGAGAATTGTGAACACTTTAAAAAAAATGTGATTCTCAATTTTTCAGAATCTTGCAGTTTATTGAGTAAAAATCAGCAGTTGAAAATCAGCAAAGATTCTGTTGAATTAACATGTTTGTGCCACACACAATTCATAAATGTTGTTCATTGACGTTTGATAATTAAGAAAATATTGTTTGGAGGAAACATGAAATAGGCTCGATTAATGTTAACATATTATATAATTGTATAATATTTTATATTTAAATACATCTGAAAAGTCATTGAAAGTATATATATATAAAAAAATTCCTTCCCATATAGAGTCCCCCCAGTGAATCTCAGCCATTTCCAGCCCTGCAGACAGTGACACAGACAGAGACCCACACACAAACACACCCGAATGAACCTGAGGTAGTATGAGGGAGGAGAGAGAGAGAGAGAGAGAGAGAGAGAGAGAGAGATTTTGATTTTCAAAACCCCTTTTATTACAATTGTATGCCAAAACCCAATACAGCAAATGACCAAACACTAATTAAATATTAAAATTCAATAAAAATCATCTCAACAAAAAAGAAAAATACAACTCTTCTTCAACAATTTCAAAAAGAATTCCACTTAAACACCAAATTGCTTCAAAGGATACAAGATCATGCATTAATCTATAATAATGATAATCAATAAAAATCCTAGATTTTACTAATTTAACAAAAACAACTTCTAAGCTACTACAAACATTTTGCTCAACTTTTTCTTTTCTTGTAGCATAAATAGCCATTTTTGCTTGACCTAATAAGAAGTTCAACACTTGAGACTTTTGTCGACGTTTTTTCACATATCTAAAACCACAAATAAATATTTTCATTGTAAAGGTCACATCAAAAAGATTAAAAATCCTCTTTAGGATATCAAATAAAGGTTTTAACCTCTCACAGTGCATGAAAGCATGAAAAAGAGTCTCTATGCAAACAAAAAGGACAATTTTCAATGATTTCAGAATTTATCACAGAAACAAATGCATTAACAGCGATGGCACCATGCAACACTCTCCACTGTCAATCCCCAGTTTTTTTGACCAATGGTGACTTGTACAAAGCTCTCCATTCTGGTTTCTCATTGACATCAAGCTTAAGTATGCTTCGCCATGGAGTGTCACACCTATTGTTCAAAGATTTCTTATTAAAGGCTTTTACACAACTTGCATACAAATCCTTGCCACATACAGAATTTGAACCCACAAACATAAATTCTTTATTATTCAACAGCATACCATTACACTCACCCAAAATGGGGGTTATACTCAAGTTTGGAAAAGGGTCTTTACAGTCAAAATTAATAGACCCGTTCGAGTACTGATCCAACAACTCTGTTTCTTCTCCAGTAAGGGCTGATCTCCATTTTTCAAGTGCTTTCGCCACTATGCGGCATGATTTGATTTCTAAACGCTCAGCAATCACAGTCACATTTTTAAAAGCAGTTGCAGCTATTTGATGCAGATGATCGATTGTTATCAGCTGGGCATTACGCAAAGTCCTTTCTGGTATGGCAAAAGACATCTCTCTTCATAGGTCCAGTCGTGAGCCAAAAATCAATGGCTCCTGTAATAACCAAAAGAGGGAAGTATTACTTTCCCTATTTGTCTTAAATAAAGACCAGACTTTAAACAGGTCACGATAAAAAATTGGAGAATCACAGAGTTTTAATCTTTGAGGGTCCAACCAAAATAAAGCTTTGTCTAGTCCCAAGCCTTCAATACGTCGAAGAATTGCACAAGCTGCGCTCATCCAACTTGACTCTGCAGAGCACCTTAAAAGTCTTTGAACATACTGCAGACGAAACGCAGCCGTTCTGCTCTGCAAGTGTACCAAACCAAGCCCTCCTTCATCTTTTGGCAAATACAAAACACTTTTTGGCACCCAGTGCAATTTGTCCCAGAAAAAATCAATTAAAATTGACTGGATTTTCATCAGAACATCAGCTGGAGGATCTATGCAGGCTAAACGGTGCCAAAGTGCAGAGGCCACTAGATTATTAATAATCAGAATACCTCCTTTATAAGACATTTTAGGAAGTAAAAACCTCCACTTATCCAGTCGCCCTTTTACTTTTTCAACAGTACCCTCAAAATTCTGTTTTACAACACTTTCATTTCCTAAAAAAACACCAAGATATTTAAAACCATCTCTGGACCATTTTAGACCATCAGGAAGCCTTGGTTCGCCATTCAACCATTTTCCAACTAAAATGGCTTCATTCTTTTTCCAGTTAACCTTTGCAGAAGAAAGAGCTTTAAAATCATCTAAAATCTTTAACATCACATTGACATCATTGGGTTCACTGATTATTATAATGACATCATCAGCATACGCTGATAACTTAAAAGTATTTTCACAATTTGGCATATATAAACCATGCACATCATTTCTTAATTTATTTAACAGGGGTTCTATGGCTAAGGTTTATAACATGCCTGACAGTGCACAACCTTGTCTGACACCCCTATATACCCTGAATGGAGAGCATAAGTCACCATTAATCTTTAATATACTCTCAACGCCACAGTACATAACTTTTATCATTGAAATGAAATCAGAACTAAAACCAAAAGCTTCTAAAACACTCCATAAATACATATATTCAATTCTATCAAAAGCCTTCTCTTGATCAATTGATATGAGCCCAAAATCCAAATCAAAAAGTCTTCCACAATCTAAAATGTCTCTAATAAAGGAGACATTAACAAAGATTCTTCTTCCTGGTACACAATATGACTGATCTGGATGAATAATAGATTCAATGACTTCACCAAGTCTAATTGCTAAGGCTTTAGACAGTATTTTATAATCATTACATAATAAACTTACAGGTCTCCAGTTTTTTATTTCATTTAAATCTCCTTTTTTTGACAATAAAGTAATGATTGCTCTCCGGCAACTTCTGGGCAATTGTCCATTTACCATACTCTCATTAAAAACAGATACTAATTCTGGACCCACTTCTGCCCAAAAAGATTTATAAAATTCAACCGTGAAACCATCAATACCTGGTGCTCTTCCATTTTCCATTTTTTAAAGTGCCTTTTCAAGTTCATCTAAGCTCAAGGTTTTACTAATTTTCTCATTAGCATCTTTAGTAATCTGTGGTAAATTTTCAAAAAAAACAAAATTACCATCTTGTTCACCTGAAATTTCACTTTTGTACAAATCCTTATAAAACTGTACAGCTCTTTTTCTGATATCTAAGGGGTTAGTCAAAAAATCCCCCTTTTCAGACCGCAAGGCATGAATACGTTTTTTCTGACCATTCTTTTTTTCTAAACTGAAAAAGAATTTTGAAGGAGCATCCATTAATTCTGCATTTTGAAAACGAGATCTAATTATAGCCCCTCTCGTTGTCAAACCCAGCATATCAGCTAATACATTCTTTTTCTTTTTTATGTTCTTCATATAGGTTGCATCTTTTCTGGACTCCGCTAACTCTTGTAACTTCATTAAATCCTCTTCCAACACATTAATTGAGCTATTAATATCTCTTGTGGCGTTGTGAGTATATTGCAAACACAATTGTTTTATTTGTACCTTCACAAAATCCCACCATTGCTGTAATGTTAAAAATGAAGATTTCATGATTTTAGCATTTGTCCAGAACTCTTTAAAAACTTCTCTAAATAGAGAATCACACAACAGATTATTATTAAAATGCCAATAGGCGCTTTTTGATTTTACATCATTTTTTGCCACAACACATTTTATCAAATTATGATCAGAAAAACATACAGGAAGTATTGAACATTCTCTAAACATGCTTAATTGATGCTTAAAACCATAGAATCGATCAAGCCTTGCCAAAGATATCTGATTATCATGAGCATGAGCCCAAGTGTACTGTCTCTGTGAACCATGGAAATTTCTCCATATATCCGTAATGCTATGAGACTTTATCATTTGAATTAACCTCTTCCTTGATTGCATATGTTGTTCAACATGATTTCGGTCCATATAATTTTCAGTGCAATTAAAATCTCCTCCTAACATTAAGAAATCATCATTGCTACAATCATTTAAAACATCATCCAAAGTGTTCAAAAAAGTCATTCTTTCAATTGCCATAGTTGGAGCATATGCACAAATAAAAACAAAAGAGCTATTTTCAAATACAGCTTTAACTTTCAACACTCTTCCTTTAGTTATTTCTTCAACATTATAGGAATATGGGGTAAAATTCTTTGAAAATAAAACAGCAACTCCACCACTCAAAGAGGTATAATGGCTTAAAATCACTAACCCATCAAATTCCTTGGCCCATTCCACAGCATTAGATGCATCGCTATGAGTCTCTTGTATAAACAATACATCAATTTTCTTTTGTTTCATTAATTCATATACTTGAGCTCTTTTCTTAAAATCTCTTGCTCCATTAGCATTCAAAGAAGCAAGATTTATTTCGCCCATTAAGAAAAAAAGAAAAGAACAAAAGAAACAAAAAAAAAAAAAACACAAAAGATGCATCAAACTATCCATTCTGGCTGTTTTCGCTGGACACACCTGACTGACTACTTAACTTTGTAAGAATTTTCTTCAGACGGTAAACCTCTTGATTAGTGAAACAACTTTCACTTCTGAAAATCTTTACCTTTTCAATAAACTGTACAATGTCTGGAAAATACTCTTCTATTTTTACCTTTTTCAGATTTTTCGTCACTTTCAAGAAAGACTTAATGTCACCAACTGTATCCACAAGTTTCCTACGCCCCATGAGGCCTTGCGTCAAACGTGGGAGTGTCTTCCGGTTCGAAGTAAACAAGCTAGACGTGACACTCATTCATTCAACAGTTGACAGTAATTCAAGATTTAACGATCCAAACTTGCGAACGTTTGTTTTTTACTTAAAGATTTAAGATTCCGGCATCAATATTTGAACAATGTTTTACAATAAAAAATGTTACAGTAATAGTAATTTATTAATTTATGTCGAGTGCACATCAATCATGCTAAATCTAACTGATATTTATATAGACATGAAAAGAAAACACTGACCTATTCAGTTGCGCCTGCTTCCATTTATTTGCGATCACAAGAACGCAAAAAACAACTCCACCAAGGCTTTTAAATCCAAAGGCTTACATATTTAGAAATATATTGATAACATACCCTATGTTTACGTCACTTTTCTGAGCATTTCTATTTATTTTCCTCTAAATTATGCGATGATTGCTATCCGAGGATGTTTGCGCGATCTCTCCGTCTATCTATCCTGATCCTTTCAGCCAGAGCAACAGAGGGAGCTCATGAGAAGACAACAGGAGTTATGAGTTATACGAGTTAACCGGAGTGTGTGAATCTGTGAAAGATATGCATTTGTCAGGAATCAACAGGCACAGGGAAGAGACAGATAAAACATTAAACCAATTAAATACATGATTATAATCACATAAGAATTGTCTTCGTTCCTCAAGCAGTCTCTGATATTTTCCATAAACGTGTGTATTTATTATCGCAATGGTTAACATAAGTATCCTTTAGCATCGCATACATGACAGTGGAAACGCGACTGGCTCTGGCACGCACGACACGTTAGGAGTCAATAATATCACATCATAAGGCTTTGGTGCTAGCATCAGTGACAGGTGAAGTACAGACAGCGGGTTGTTCATGTATTGCAGGGTCAGGATGCTCTAGTCATGCAGCAGCACTTTTGTGGAAGGTCAGTAAAGTAAAGAGCAATTAAGGGCATGAAAACCGTTTATTGTATTGTGATATTATTAACTAATAATGTAGTAAACTGAGATGTTGTCCCTGAGCACCGTAAGGACATCTCTCATAAAGATTTGCAACTTTACAAAGTAAACAATGATCCAAAAAACACTTAGCCTCTTCGCTAATTAGCACACAAAATACCATTGGTAGGCTGCTTCCGCTGCCTCACCGGAAGTTGTACCCACGTTCTCTTTTACAGTAGCGCCCCGCAGAAACAGGTGGATATGATCGGCTAGAAAAAACACTTTGGGGCAGACTAGCAGTGACACTACACTCTGAAATGTCACTTTCACTCTCTGTGTCGGTCTGGCTCATATGAATACTATCTGTTCTTTTTGCTTGTTTATCAGTAGCCTTGCATTCCATCAACTTTCTTTTTTGGGGGATTTTAAAGAAACATCCTTCATCTCCCAACAACACACCGGCGTCACTCACTCCCCATCCACGCTCCTCACTCACTCAGCGCATGCGCACACACGGAAAGAGAGAGAGAGAGAGAGAGAGAGAGAGAGAGAGACTGAGACAGACTGAGATAATTTTAAACAAACAACCAAAAAAAAACATCTTAATTGTGACATAAAGTAGTCTTTGATAAATTTTTAAATATACCTGCACAAACAGTATAATACAAACACAATCATTGTTCTATATATATCAACTATTGATCCAGTGCGTGATTTATCCAACCCTGTTTAAAAATAGGTATATGCTATGACATTTATCAATTTTTCAAATATAATTAATCTGCCTATTTTTAACTAACATATGCTTTTTGAATGGAAAAAAAAATGAATAAAATGTGTTTATTTCAAACATTTGTATTATTCTATATACAAATTAATTGTGTATAGTGTTTTTTATAGAAAATATGAGTCATTCCGTTTCCTTTTTTGACATTACTTCAATCTATCACCATGGCAACACCATTTAAGATATCCATTATTATGTCTTAGCACCATCGTAAAAAATGTTTGGTCTGAATTAAATAAAGCCCCTAGAAGTAGTAGTTTAAAATTCAGAGCCTGTTTATTAAAAAAATCCACATTCAAACCAAAATAACTGACTTTCTGTTGGTCAGAGCTAATGACTGTAAATAAGAAAGTTGTCCGGCTTAAAGGCGCTCTAAGTGATTCTGAGCGGAGTAACTTCCTGTTGACGTTTGAAGTGTTGTCAAACAAAACAGCTTCCTGAAACAGTCATGAACGCGCATTTAAAATGTAAGTAGCTTGCGTATTGACGCTGCTTTTCGGTTATTGGCTGGAGCATGTTTATTATGTTAAGTGGTCCAGGCTGCACCAGTTTATTTTTATTGCAGTTTTCGGAGCTTGTGGCGACTACAGAGACCGCGTTTTTTTACAGTGTGTTCAGGGGACAGGCAGCTAGCGCATAGTGAGGAGATGTTTGCGGTATGTGACAAAAAAAAAAATTGGGCCTAAAAACGCATCAAATCGCTTAGAGCGCCTTTAATAAGAACAATAAGTGTACCGAGTTTGGTGACTGTAGGTTAAACTAACCCCCCCACTTTTGTCAAAAGGTGGCGCTGTAGAGCCCCTGCTCCCCGCCCATTTCTAAGGCTTTGCCCATGCCTACTGTATGATAATATTGATGTGTGTGTTGAGTTTCATCCAATTTGAAGCATGTTAAGAGCCTCAACAATGCCCAACAATATTATAAAAGTTTGACGTGTTGCCATGGAAACAATATTTAAGATATAGTTATATAGTTATAAGTTATAACACACTTCCAGTTTCCCTTTTCTTGCCATAAATTAGTTGCCTCGCCACGGCCAAACCATTCAAGATATCAAAAATCCGCTCTCAATTTTTATCAATGTCTTGACTTCATGCTGACCGAGTTTGGTGGCGATCGGATTAATTGCCTAGGAGGAGTATATCAAATTCCAGAGCATGCATTTTTCAAACAACCCATAATAGCCGACTTCCTGTTGAGGTGACATATAACTTAGAGTACGAAAGTTGTTCAGCCCGATTAGGTCTATATGTGTACCAAGTTTTATACTTGTATGTGCAAGTGTGTTTGATATATAGACCACGTTTTCGGGCCCCATTCAAGGGGGCGCTGTCGAGCCCTCCTGCCATGCCCGGGTACCAGCTTCTGCCTGGCCCTGATGGCCACGGATTCCAATGTGTGTGCCAATTTTCAAGAGTTTTTGAGCATGTTAAGGGCCCCAAAAACCCCAAAAACTTAGAAAAAAAAATAAAAATAAAAATAAAAATAATAATAATAATAATCCTAAAGAAAACAATAGGGCCTTCAGCCTTTGGCTTTGGCCCTAATAATAATAATCCTTAGGGGATCAAGAGGGCCCTGCGCTATTAGTGGCTTGGGCCCTAAAAATTAATAAATAGAGCCAAATCACAGAACCTGCAAAGATGATTTTAATATCAGTCTCAGGTAATAGTAAAGTACATGTCTACATTTTTCTGCTCACTTATGCAAGTTTATTTTAAACAGACACTTATAAAAATCAAGTGAAATTTACTTAAATAGTGATTTTTTATAAATTTGAATTATATCAATAAATAATGAATTTAAAGACATGCGTTGTACATGATGTTTGCAAACACAGCACATGACTTTCTATAACACCCATGTCGAGAAAACACGCACTCTCCTTTGTAAAAACAAAACAAAACAAAGATTTAAGTCCTGCATGAATCAGAACATGAAATCACAGGTGTTGGTAATAATAATTGTAACTCAAATGACATTTGAAAAGTAGTCTTGTCCAAATAGTGATATAATGTCATGGTTCAATTTCAAATGAGTGTGAAGTTATCATTTGAAGTTCAATATTTCTATAAGTTCATCAAAAAATGGGTAAGCACACACAAACAGCAAATTGGGCAAAAATTAGAGGGTGACCTTAAAGCATTTTGAAAATAACACACTTCCTGCTGCCAGTTGGTGGCACTATAACTTTGACTCACAATAGTCACATCCATGTGATCGGCTTCCTACAATGAGCACACAGCTGAAGTTTCATAAACATCAATCAATGTATGCATGTTTCCCTTTTCTCACTATAAATTTGTTGCCTCGCCACGGCCAAGCCGTTCGAGATATCAAAAATCGGCTCGCAATTATACATCCTCAATGTCTTGACTTCAGGAGAGTTTGGTGGTGATCGGATTAATAGCCTAGGACAGCGGTTCCCAACCATATTCCTGGAGGCACACCAACACTGCACATTTTGCATGTCTCCTCATTCAAACACACCTGATTAGGGTTATCAGCTCATTAGTAGTGACTCAAAGATCTAAAATGGGTGTGTCAGACAAAGGAGACATGCAAAATGTGTAGTGTTGGTGGGCCTCCAGGAATGTGGTTGGGAACTGCTGGCCTAGGAGGCGTATATCAAATTCCAGAGCATGCGTTTTTTTCAAACAACCCATAATAGCTGACTTCCTGTTGAGCTGGCATATAACTTAAAGCATAAAAGTTATTAGGCCCAATGAGGTCTATATATGTACCAAGTGTTTGATATATGGACCAAGATTTCGGACACAATTCAAGGGGGCGCTGTCGAGCCCCCCTGCCACGCCTGGGTCTCATCCTTTGCGGCATCCTAATGGCCACAGATTCCAATGTGTGTGCCAATTTTTGTTTTTGAGCATGTTAAGGCCCCCAAAAGCCCCGGATGACAGAAAAAAAATTATCCTTAGAAAAACAAAAGGGCCCTGCGCCTGAGTGGCTTGGGCCCTAATAATAATAAAGAATCCTAAAGAAAACAATAGGGCCTTCAGCCTTTGGCCCTAAATATGCTTTTAACATTTCTGTTTTTTTTATACAGGAAACTTCTAGCAGACACCATGATTAATGGAGATGTGGAGCTTCTGCTGAAACGCTGCATGATTCTGAACCATCCTCTTACCTCACAAAAGCTCAGAGAAGCTCTAGGTAAGAAACTATGAGGTGTTAATCTTGCAAAACACATCTACCCTCCAACACATACTGTGAGTTATCAGGGTGTTTTCAGGAGACACGATAATGGAGCAGTTTATATGGCGAAAACGTAATCTTTGACCGATTAGATCAGAGAGATTAAAGAGTTTTTGATACAGAAGAATGAAATAGCTGTTTCTAAATCCTTGGTGAAACATTACAGAAGTCACAGAGAGCAGTGAACATACTCAACATGTGGTGCAAAAATTAGAGGAAGACAAGGTGGCAGTACACAATGAACATGACATTAAACACAACATGAGACTTTAAATACAACAAGATATTAAATTTAACACAACTGATAGTTTAAGAGTAAAAGAGCTGTCATGTTTCTGCACTTAATTACATTCTTGTGTGTAATTTCAGGTGAAAGCATTTCGTCTCAGTGTCGCATTTTGTCCGATGAAGGCATCCGAGGCTACTACAAAGCAGGATACCGAAACCTGGTGTTGGAGTACAGCCGCATGGGAATCCTGGATCAGAAGCAGCGTGAGCGTCTGGATGAGTGGGTGAATTGGGACCTGCATGAGGACACCAAGACTGCAGAGTACAGCCAGCTTCTGCAGGAATTAAAGTAAAAATGTCTAATGTTAATGAACATGTTTTCTTCAGAGCTTCATGATTTATATGGTGATGGTAAGATGATAATAAGTAGTACTACAAACAGTAAGAAATGATTGATCTCTGCCATTGAAATCTCATTCACTGCAGCAAAAAAAAAAGAAGAAAAAAAAGCAAGTTATATTGTATTGTTCTGTTGGTAGACAATTTTAGTAATTTTTAAGCATTTATTTCTAGAAAGCAGCAATAGAATAAGAGCATTTAAACTCAAAATCAGTAAAAATGTCTAGAACTTAGGGCTGGACGATTATGACCTAAAATCTTGAATCTTATGACCTAAAACCTTGATTAATTGAACATTTACATTGATTGCGATTAATAAACGATTATTTTGGGGGTTTTTTTGCCCTCATAGTTCACTTACAAGGTTTGTACTGTGCTTGACTATTAAAGATGGGATATTTTTTTTTCTATTGAAAGAGAGATATGACATCATAGCTCACTTTCACAAGTTATTTTATCTATATTTTGTAACATTTCTTTCAGATTCCTGCTTGTTGTGAATCAGATACAGATATATTAGCACAGTACCAGTAATGAGAGCGATTGCGTGTGTGAATTAGTCAGAGGTGGGTAGTAACGAAGTACATTTACTTCGTTACATGTACTTGAGTAGTTTTTTGGAAAATTTGTACTTTTTAGAGTAGATTTAAACGTGGGTACTTTTACTTTAACTTGAGTACATTTCTAATGAAAAATCTGTACTTTTACTTCGCTACAATGGGCGACGTTCCTCTCGTTACTTTATTTTAATGCAATACTGTACATGTTAAGAAATGCGTAGTTTATTCCATGCGCGCTGTCTCTTTTTTCATGAACGATGCCCCATTCACAAATGAATCACTCTTTTGAGTCGATTCTGTTCAAAGTCTTGATCAAACAAGTTGGCAAAACTGTCTAAATTGGTTCCCGAATCAGTTTGAATGATTTGTTCAGTTCTGCACGCACTGAATCGTCTGAAGCCCCGTTCACACCGAAAGCGACTTTTTCGCTGCATGTCGCTAGTCTCCTACTGTGAAGCTGCTTGTGGGCGTTCCTAGTGCTTTCGCTCTAATGTCATTGGTAGACTGCACATCTGATCATATCTATAGAAAATGCGATCACAAATGATATATAAAACTAAGAAATCATTCTAAATTGACTAGGAATTAGGTTTAAAATAATTAAACGTAACACTCTGCTGTTGTAGAGTGTTGTGACTGCAGAGCTCGGTGCATTAAATAATTAACTAGATTAACGATCATTCTATCAACAAATTAAACTCACTCATATTGTCAAAAAATACTAAAACGTCATTCGAATTTGACAAATAATCAATTTTCTTGTCCCTAATAATCAGCACGATGCAGGGGAAACTGTAATATGAACTGCAGCAGTGCTAAACTGCTCACAGCATCATATAATTAACAACACACAAACTATCAATGTATGAATCAAACTCACGAGACTGCCGACAGTTTCTTTTCCACGCATCATTTTATTATATCCATGTATGTACAGTCAAATCATATAAAACAGTGAAATCGCTCCTGAACTATGTCCTGTCTGTCTGTCCTACACTCCAGACAGTGACGTGAGCTCCAGAGCCTTGTCGCTTGCGAAATCCGATTTGCATAAAGTTGAAAAATCTGAACTTTTGTCACGTGTCTCCCGTCGCTTGACACGCCTACATTCTGTTGCCAACGGTCACTGTCGCTCTTGTCGTCGGAAGTCGCCAGCGCTCCATTGAAATGAATGGGATCCTGTCGCTTTGTCGCTGCTTGTCGCTGGCGGTGTGAACGGGGCTTGAGGTGGGTTCTCATTTTCACTCGGAGCGTTGATGAAGTGGCAGTCGACCTACAGTAAATTAATAGCAAATCCATTAGCCAACATTTTACAACCAAGCAGATTATTACACCACGATAGCAGCATGTAGCATTTCTTTACCGTTTTTATGGACATATATCTTAATTTATACATTAAATAAGCTACCATTGTTCAGAGAAATGAACACCCGCGGTTGCACAGTGGCGGCGCCGGCGACCTGTTCATCTTGAAAATTAACGCCTTTGCATAGACACAGTTAAGCAGTTTACACGCGCCTGCTGAAATATACATTTGATTACATTTTGGAGAACAGATAGAAGAAGATCCGTCAATGTGCACTTGATCATTGTTTGTGTGATGTTCAGCGGTTATGAGCGCGAGCACATGTAAAGAGTTTTCTCTCTTCTTTTAAATGTAGCTGTATTATTATACAAAGCAAAGGACATGCAGTGATATTTGGGCTACAGATGCCAGAATTAATGCTTGTCTCTTCTGTGTTTGTTGCAAAGTTATCTAATTATGATAATTTAAATATCTATCTAAATAATAACATGCTATGTATTGATATGTGTGTATATATATATATATATATATATATATATATATATATTAGTTACAAAATAACTAGCTACTAGAGTAGATTTTTGAGTAAATTTTTCTATAAGTACTTGTACTTTTACTTGAGTACAGTTTTTGGATACTCTACCCACCTCTCCATACTGTCTCTCTATTAATTGTGAAGCTGTGGGCTGTAAATGGTTACTTCAAAAGTAGAAAAATATATGCTATAATAATTTTAAGTTTCTAAGCTTCTTTAGTAATAAATCACTGACAACTTCTGCGTTCCTCTCTGTGCGCGCGATCTTCACGTTTTGCGCAGCTACTGTTTGTGTGAGTGTGAGTGCCACAATGCAGCTGCGCGAGCACGGTCCAAACTGGCAAAACGTAAAACACCTAACGTTACAACTGACAAAGTTTAGTGAAGACGCAAAGCTCATCTCTCGCGCTCCGTCAGTGTTGACTCGCCGTTCACCTCCGTGTTGATTCCATGCAGCAGACTGGACGAGGCGGAGTCACGTGGCTACACACGCTGTAGTATGTTTTTAAGGGGGAAGTATTAACAGGATTAAAAAAACGAAATGACCGACATAGGAAAATTACGTTTGTTAGAGGTTCTGAATTTCGGTTTCGATTACTTTTCGATTAATCGTCCAGCCCTACTAGAAGTACTATTAAATTTAGCTGTAGTCACTTCAGTTTGCATGATGATAAGTAATCTGTGTGTGTTTGGGGTTTAAACATGTAGAGGGTCAAACTATCACAGGGTTATTTCACAAAACATGAATTGTATTCCAAATATAAGAATGGTGTTGGGTTGTAATTAAAAGTTGAAAATATATATAGCACATCAAATCTAAAAGCAAATTTTCAGCTTGTTTTCAGTAGACTGATGTCCATATTACAGCTCAGAACACGAGCATGCCGATTTCAAGCTTCTCCCTGATTAAAACTAAAAAAACACTGAAATCATTTTACTCTAAACTGTGTGTTGAATTTAAAATCCCATATTTTTTCATAATCAGTGAAATGAGTTTTTGAACATCTACATTTTACGCATATGTATTGTAAAATGTTTTGTCACTAATCTGCATGATCCATGATACTTGTAACTCTTGGTTTCTGGTTTCTGTATTTGCCAATAAAATTTCCTTATTTTATTTTTGTGTCATTTTTATTCTTAAAAATTAGATTATCACCCATCATCATATAAGCAACATGAAAAGTAGGAAAGATGACTAAACACATGGTAAAACTGATCTAAAAAAAAATCCTTCAAAAATCACTCAATTGCATTTGATTAAAAATTAAACTTTTTAGATAATTAAATTGTATTTTCGGCAATAAAATACTGCTATAGTTTACAACCCAGTGTCTGTATACTGTATGAGTGGACAGCATTTATTCTCGTTGTATTGCTTTTGGGTTGAATTGGAAGTCTAAATCTTATTGATAACTGAAATGTACGTTTCCCTGAAAATATTTGCACACCTTAAAACGTTCGTTCTCAGGTTCACTTGAAGGCAACACTAGTATTTCTCTGGTTATGTGATTTCAACATGTCTGTCCACATAAGCGACCCACTCTGTGTCAAATAAACACTCTTTAATTAGGACATATCATTCATTTCTGTAGCTCTAGACATTTTAATAAGGATCAATGACTGAGTTCAGCTTTAAGAATGAAACCAACTGGTTTGTTCCTCAGTTTCTTCATGTTTCACTCTGAATGTTTCTTCAATCTCCACATCTCAGGGCTCTACAGTTGCCCCATTTCGCTCCCATTTGCACCTGAAAATAACTGTGTGCGAGTGTGAAAACTTGTTTAGCCGCACTGGTGCAAGTGACCCAATCAATTCTTATGAATAGAACTATAATACAATTGGAACAAAAAGTACACCTCCTAAAAATGCATCTACACTGAACAAGAGTTATGTTTCGTACCGCAATCGGCTGCTTTTCATGCCTTCATTCAAAGAGGCTGCTTCAGTCAGCAGAGCAAGTGCAAAAGACATGCGTGACGGATTAACATCAGGCTACACTTGTGCATCATGCTGCTGATGTTTCAGCCAAATTAACAGGAAATACTACATTTGGATTAACATAAGCAAGGTTGGAAATTAACGGGAGCTTGAGGGCAAAAATGTCACCAAAAATGAATAGAAACAAACACAATGTTATGAATGCCCGTGTTTTACTTTTACTTTTGAAGTATAGCGGCAATTTGGAGACCGCAATTGCTTGAATAGTGGATGGGTGAAGATTTGGTTGCAAAGCGAAATGTAAAAGTGATGGGAAAACACAACAAAACAGTAGGCTACAATGACAAACTCGCTTAAATATGCGCTTTTACATTTCGCTTTGACACCAAGTCTTCCTCCATCATCTTATCAGTCAAAGGTGAGACGAAATGGGTGAAGTGAGGTGAAATCTGACTGCTGCAGCTGACTGTCCTGCGACTCTCGTTCAGTTCTGTAACTGAATGGTCACATGCAGATTAAAGAAATAAAATTATATTTTTTGTTAGCATGTTTTTTTATTTTTTAGATTTTTTATTTGAAAATTATTTAGCATATTTGTTTGATTTATTTATTTATTTATTTAATTGACAACCATATTCTGCTGCTGTGTGAATGTGGCCTAACTGAACTAAATTATTTTTATTACTATAAAAATCAAAACTATGGTGTGGGCGGTGCCACGGTCACTGTGGGCAAGTTAAGTGTTGAAGTGATATAACCGGTGCTGCGGCTGAACACTGGTAACACCGTCGATCTCAGCAAGTTATTTTAATATCACATGAGTATACTCCTGTTTCTGCGTATTGGCATGATTAAAAATGTGATTACTCTTATTTAAGTCCAATAAACAAGTTGATATTTAGTGATTTAACATTAGACACAATAATGTCTGTTTTTGTGAAAACACACCAGAACTGTGTGATTCCTGAATGAATTTGCGTTTTGAACGACTGATGAATGACTCGCACATTAAAGCCCCATGCACACTGAACGATTGTAAGGCCGATTATGAATGTAAATTGATACTTAGGACGGATCGCGTTGATGGCTCCAGTCAGAGCCAGTTGCGTTCAGTCTGCGATTACAGTTGGTGTTTAAATTCCATGTGTAAGTAAATAAATCTGCTTCAGTCGCAGGAAACAATCGCTGTATGGTGAGCACAGTCTTAGAATGTTTTAGATAGTCATTAAATGTGTGCCCAGCTTAATATTTACTGCCACCTACTGCCAGTAAATGTAATACATTTATTTTCATATTTACACTTAAAGGGTTAGTTCACCCAAAAATGTAAATTCTGTCATTAATTACTCACCCTCATGCCGTTTCACACCCGTAAGAGCTTCGTTAATCTTCAAACACAAATTAAGATATTTTAGTTGAAATCTGATAGCTCCGTGAGGCCTGCATAGGGAGCAATGACATTTCCTCTCTCAAGATCCATAAAGGTACTAAAAACATATTTAAATCAGTTCATGTGAGTACAGTGGTTCAATATTAATATTATAAAGTGACGAGAATATTTTTGGTGCGCCAAAAAAAACAAAATAACGACTTATATAGTGATGGCCGATTTCAAAACACTGCTTCAGGAAGCTTCGGAGCGTTATGAATCAGTGTATCGAATCAGCTGTTCGGAGCACCAAAGTCACGTGATTTCAGCTGTTGGCAGTTTGACATGCGATCCGAATCATTATTCGATACACTGATTCACAGTGCTCCGAAAAAAATCTAACTGGTGCTGCGTTCGTTTCGTAAGTAGAATAGGGAAGGTGTAGGACATACAGCGTAAGCTTGTTGAAGAAATGCAGTTTTGGCGGAAGCACTTGGAAGGCGATCATTTGTGTTTATAAAGTATAAACATTTAAATTTTTTTAGAAGATGAGTGATGGTTTCTCTAGACTCTTATTCCTCGTCTGGTATCGTTTAAAGCCCTTTGAAGCTGCACTGAAACTGTAATTTTGACCTTCAACCATTTGGAGGCCACTGAAGTCCACTATAAGGAGAAAAATCCTGGAATGTTTTCATCAAAAACCTTAATTTCTTTTCCACTGAAGAAAGAAAGACTTGAACATCTTGGATGACATGGGGGTGAGTAAATTATCAGGAAAAGTTTTTTTGAAAGTGAACTAATCCTTTAAGCGATTACAGAAATGTTATTCATTTTAAGGTTTTATAGTGTAATCTTGTTTAACATGCTTGCAGCAGAAGTCATGAAGAGCGATTGTTAGCATTTCATAAATAGAAGAGTAAACTGCATTTAATAAATGCAACTGAAAACGTCATTCATATGAAACTGAATGCAATAGAATCAAAACATTAATGCCATGATTTTAATATTCATAAATAAACATTTGTACGTCTGTTAAGTTGTTCAAATTTACATTTTAATGCTGTCAATATTGCACATGTTTCATTGTGTATGGAAACGTAAGTAAATGTACGTTTGGTAGAACCACACTTTACGTAAAAATACACTAACATTATATGAATCTTGGATGACCTGAGGGTGAGAAAATGAACAGCCAATTTTCATTTTTGGGGGTGAACTATCCCTTTAAAATAAAAAAATAAGTCCTGTGTTGGGAAAAAAATTGTTATATGTGTCCTAATAAAGAAATTTAAATAATTAAATTTTCAGATGCCCTTTCACTTTCATCTCAAATTCATTTTGAGAAAACGGCCTTTAAAGATATTTACTGTAATTGAAATCTATAGACGGAAATAGATAAAGTGCTATAAAATTTACACTTAAAAGTGTATTTTGGACATTTTCTTTCCACCAGTCTGAAAAAAACACTTTATGAAAAGCCAAAAAGTGCAAAATCTCAAAATTGACAGGTGCCTGAAAAAACAGTGTTTTTGCCTGTAGTGTCTCCCCTTAAAAATAAAAAATAAAAGTCCTGTTTAAAAAAAAAAATTGTGTTAGGTGTGTCCTAATAAAGAAATTGAAATAATTTAATTTTCTGATGCCCTCTTTACGTTTAAGGTGATTCCTGTCAGTGAAACTCCTTCCACACTGATGATCTAGAACAGATCTCTCCTAAAGTGAATCCTCACGTGGTAATTCAGAGTTACTTTACGTCTGAAGCTCTTTCCACACTGAACACACGTGAAGGGCTTCTCTCCTGTGTGAATGTCCATGTGAGTCTTCAGAGAGCCTTTCTGAGTGAAGCTCTTCCCACACAGTCTGCAGGTGTGAGGCGTCTCTCCGGTGTGAACTCTCATGTGGACATCAAGGGAAGGTTTATATCTGAAGCTCAGTCCACACTCAGAGAAGGTGTACGGCGTCTCTCCTGTGTGAAGTCTCATGTGAGTCTTGAAGCTTACTTTATGGCTGAAGCTCTTCCCACACTGATGGCATATGCAGCCGTTCTCTCCCGAGTGGATTCTCATGTGGGAGCTGAGCGTGTCTTTATGTGTGAAGCTCTTCCCACACTGATCACATGTGAACGGCTTCTCTCCGGTGTGCCTCGTCATGTGTTTTTTAAGGTGAACTTTCTGAGTGAAGCTCTTCCCACACTGATCACATGTGAACGGCTTCTCTCTGGTGTGAATTACTATGTGGTTTTTAAGGTTGCCTTTCTGAGTGAAGCTCTTCCCACAGTGTGGACACGTGTAGGGTTTCTCTCCCGCGTGAATTCTCAGGTGGTCTTCGAGGTTTCGTTTCCGACTGAAGCTCTTTCCACACTGAGGGCAGGTGCTAAACCTGTAGGATTTCTTCTGGGCTCTTTTTTGTGAGGAACTATTTTCAGTCTGTGTTGATTTTTTGTTTCCAGTTATGAAAACATGACCTTCCTGATACGGATCCCTCTCTTCCATTTCATTCAGTTCTTGACTCTCCTCTTTCAGGGCCATCAGGTCTACAGTGGAAAAAGACAAGTACATGTTTAAGGGATAGTTTACCCCCAGGGCATCCAAGATGTAGGTGACTTTGTTTCTTCAGTAGAACACAAATGATGATTTTTAACTGTTGCAGTCTGTCAGTCGTATAATGCATGTCAATGGGAACTCCATCTATGAGAGTAAAAAAACTTGCATAGACAAATCCAAATCAAACCCTGCGGCTCGTGACGACACATTGATGTCCTAAGACACGAAACCATCAGTTTGTGTGAGAAATTGAACAGTATTTATATCATTTTTTACCTCTAATACACCACTATGTCCAACTGCGTTTAGCACTCGCTTAGTGATGTCTGATCACGCTCTCACAACGGAAGTGATGTCTCGCACTCATTGAAGCAAAGCGCGAGACATCTATCTATCTATTAGGGCTGACCGATATATCGCATGCGATTGTCACGCGCATTTCGTCAGATAAATCGCCTTCGATAATGAACGCAATATTGCGTGGCTTGTCAATGAACTACGGCTCTGTTTATTAAATGCCGCTCCATTTGAAAGCAGGTGATGGTGATTTAGCGGTAATCAGGGAACCGGCTTTACTGACGAAATGCGCGTGACAGTCGCATGTGATATATCGTGCAGCCCTACTATCTATCTATCACACTAAATCCATCTATCTATCTCATAGCAACCACCCACAACTTAACAACCACATAGCAACCAAACCATCATAACAACCACCCCGAGTACCTTAGCAACCATATAGCAACACCTTAGCAACCACCACGAGTACCCTAGCAACCGCATAGCAACACCCTAGCAACCACCCAGAATACCTTAGCAACTGCACAGCAACACCTTAGCAACCACCCCGAGAACCCTAGCAACCGCATAGCAACACCTTAGCAACCACCCAGAGTACCCTAGCAACCGCATAGCAAAACCCTAGAAACCAACTTGAGTACCCCAACTTGAGTATCTGTCTATCTATCTATCTATCTAACTATCTATCTGTCTATCTATCTATTGTTCAACCATCTCTATCTATCTGTCTATCTATTGTTCATCCATCTCTATCTATCTAACTATCTATCTGTCTATCTATCTATTGTTCATCCATCTCTATCTATCTAACTATCTATTGTTCAACCATCTCTATCTATCTGTCTATCTATTGTTTATCTATCTATCTCCATCTATCTATTGTTCATCCATCTCTATCTATCTATCTATCTATCTATCTATTGTTAATCCATCTCTATCCATCTCTATCTATCTATCTATCTATCTATCTATCTATCTATCTATCTATCTATCTATCTATCTATCGTTCATCCATCTCTATCTATCTGTCTGTCTGTCTATCTATTGTTTATCTATCTATCTATTGTTAATCCATCTCTATCTATCTATCTATCTATCTATCTATCTATCGTTCATCCATCTCTATCTATCTGTCTGTCTGTCTATCTATTGTTTATCTATCTATCTATCTATCTATCTATCTATCTATCTCCATCTATCTATCGTTCATCCATCTCTATCTATAGATCTATCTATTGTTCATCCATCTCTATCTATCAGTCTGTCTGTCTATCTGTCTATTGTTCATCCATCCATCTCTATCTATTGTTCATCCATCTCTATCTATCTATCTATCTATCTATCTATCTATCTATCTATCTATCTATCTATCTATCTATCTATCTATCTATCTATCTATCTATCTATCTATCTATCTATTGTTCATCCATCCCTCTATCTATTGTTCATCCATCTCTCTATCTATCTATTGTTCATCCATCTCTCTATCTATCTATCTATTGTTAATCCATCTCTATCCATCTCTATCTATCTATCTATCTATCTATCTATCTATCTATCTATCGTTCATCTATCTCTATCTATCTATTGTTCATCCATCCCTCTATCTATTGTTCATCCATCTCTCTATCTATCTATTGTTCATCCATCTCTCTATCTATCATCCATCTCTATCTATCTATCTATTGTTAATCCATCTCTATCTATCTATCTATCGTTCATCCATCTCTATCTATCTGTCTGTCTGTCTATTGTTTATCTATCTATCTATCTATCTCCATCTATCTATTGTTCATCCATCTCTATCTATCTATCTATCTATCGTTCATTCATCCATCCATCTCTATCTATAGATCTATCTATTGTTCATCCATCTCTCTATCTATCTATCTATCTATCATCCATCTCTATCTATCTATCTATCTATCTATCTATCTATCTATCTATCTATCTATCTATCATCCATCCCGATCTATCAGTCTGTCTATCTATCTATCTATCTATCTATCTATCTATCTATCTACTAAACTAAAACTGAAACTTTCAAATTGTAAATTTTTAAAACTGCTTCAAACTTTCTGGACCAGCTTTTTAAGCCAACTTAAAGTTTCTCACACAAACCGATGGTTTCGTGTCTTAGGACATCAATGTGTCGTCACGAGCCGCAGGGTTTAATTTGGATTTGTCTGTGCATGTTTTTTTTTTACTCTTATAGATGAAGTTCCCATTGACACGCATTATACGACTGACAGACTGCAATGGTTGGAGTTAAAAATAATAATTTGTGTTCTACTGAAGAAACAAAGTCACCTACATCTTGATGCACTGGGGGTAAGCAGATAAACATCAAATTTTCATTTTTGGGTGAACTATCCCTTTAACCCCACACTGTGAAAATTGAATGTTTTCCAATAAAATGGTAATATACTGTGTAAAAATTGTATTTATTTATTTTTGCCATTCCTCATGTATTCCAATATAATTTGAATTAGACTCGCAACAACTGATCGATAAAACTGATTATTATCGACAATGAAAATAATCGTTTAATCATCGATCATCGCGCGCTGTTCTCGGAAACATCAGCCATTCACGTCGCTTTATAGTAGTTAATAACCTATTTCTATAGACAAAACGCATATGAAAAATAGCAGAGGACACAGAGTGAAATGAATGTGCGTCAACCAACCAGAATCGAGCATTTAACAGTAGAATAAGACATTAAGCAGGTTTTTCTCAGGTTCACTTGAAGGCAACACTAGTATTTGTCTGATCATGTGATCTCAACATGTCTATCCACACGAGGAGACCCGCTCCATGTCAAATAAAACCACTTTATTTAGGACAAGTTTAAAAAATATCACTCATTTCTGTAGATCTGGAGTTCAGCTTTGAGAATGAAACCAACCTGTTTGTTCCTCAGTTTCTTCATGTTTAAATGTTTCTTCAATCCTCAGGTCTTCACTCTCCTCTTTAATAAACTCCATCTTTATGATAGTGTGTCACAGTCTCTTCACCAGGTGTTTTTCTGTGTTTGAGATGAGATTAACAGAAAGAAAAACACAAAATCTACACATTATCATGTTATGAACACCCAGTCAATAACAATTCTGATCTCACAAGTACGACATAAAACATTATCAGCTCTTGGTTCATAAAGTCACACATGATAAAGATAATTCGGTTGTGTTCTCGCTGCGTTTACACTGTTTGACCAGCAGGTGTCGTCATTTGAGCGCTTCAAGTGAATCATTTGGCGAATCATTTTATTCAATTGATTCGGAGTTTGAATCACTACTTGCCAGTGACTGAATTCGTGTTTATGATAAACTGATTCACGATATAAGGAGCGAAATGAGACGCACATTTCGTGTTACTCATGTACGGATGTCCTTTACTCACACAAACGCTCATAAATACTGCATAAATCGTTACAATGTTACACTTGATAATTAATCTGTTATGGTCACTGTATAAACTATACAAATGTTTTAACATATTAAATGCTTAAAAACAAACCTTTCTTCAGCCGAATCACAACAGAAGCAGGAGCGCGGCGCCGCCTTATGACGTCACACAGGCAGACCAAAATAAAAGTCCTGTTCACACGCTAGAAGTGCATAGAAATTCACACATACAAGTATAATAAATAAATCAGGTCGCTGTATTCAAAGTTTAATTATTTTTTAAGCATATATATTTAAATGCATGCTGTCCAATGATGTGCTGAAAGGAACTGCCAATGAAAGAGTGTGTAGCACATCTAATATGTGAAACTTCTAATACAAGATATTTTTCTACAATAAACAGTTGTATTGTTCGTCAGTAAAATTAATACTTTATTAGAGCCACAGACTCAATTATTCAAGATGCTAAATTACATTTCATTATATTATCTTAAGGTTCAGCTATATTGTTAATGTTTTACAGTATGTGACAACAGTGTTCAGATTGACTGTTATGAAATGATAATGCAATGACAAATGGTAAAGATTTTACCATTTTAATATTATTTTTTGTATCTGAGATTGATTTACTGTAAAATGGTGAAGCTTACCGACAAGCGCATTCACATATGAATCATAATTACTACACACTTATCTACCCATTAATCCATCCATCCTTTAATATTTTGTATTTTTAGTGGATTTTATGGTACTAAATTAAAATTTAAAAGCTGTTGAAACTACGAACTTTTTTTTGCCAGCACTATATATACCAACACTGACAACCTTTTAACTTTAGGTTCCCAAGACTCTCTCTGGGTCTTTCCCTTCTCCACCAAGACCTCGATGACCCCCTTGGACTTGGAGACTTCACCATCCGTCATGAGGAGGAGAGGAACAGCGTGTTGAGGAGCAGTGGACAAGATAAATGTTCTTGTTTGTTGGTGATTTTCCCAGATTAGAATATAAAAGTGAACTATAGCACATGTGTACTTTTGACGAAAAGCTAGCCAAATCAGACTTGAGGATATATCTCCACAACGCTTTATTGTATTCAGACCAACCTTGGTACATGTCATCACAAGCATGACTTGAGGCAACATGCAGCATTTCGGCGCAGCACCACCTACTGGTCCGTTACCCCGATCGAGACGATACCACTGTAGGAAACACAGAACCATATGGGCTGATGCCCAATTGTCAAAATTTTAATAGGAAGTGGTAAAAAAAAATCTAATTAATGTCATCCATGGGTCATTTTTTATGTTCTCATACATATAAATGTTTATAACTCTGAAAGGAAATTAGATATTTGCACCAAATGTCACACACACACACACACACACACACACAAGTATGGGCTCACTCTGAGGATACATAAAAAAATTGGTGGGATTGTGCCTCTTGATGGCGCTATAATTGAACAAAACATGAAATTGCTGTTAACTACAATATAGTATTATGATATAAACTGCTATATTTTATGGTTTCATATTTAGTTTAGCAGTTGTCATAAAAGACTGTTCAAACTGATTCGATATGAACTTGCTTAGCATACTTGAGGTGGTTGATTGAAACGACCAGTGTTAGCCTAAATGTTTGAATTTAACAGCTTTTTATAGGCTTTTTTTTTTTTTTTTTTTTTTTTTTGAAATTACATTAAATATCATGTTTGTGTATACTTCCGGACATGCTGTGGGTGCTTAAACAAGCTTAAACAGGCGCCATTTTGTTCAACTCGCCATGCGGATGCTTCTTAAGGGAAAACATTGAGTGTTTTTTCGTGCTTTAACTATAAGCTATACATTGGAAGAAAAGACTTGCGCTCTATGCTGCCGCTTGAACTGAGGTGCAACAGTGATCTTTGCAGATGAAGTTTGTCAACCATCAAAAGAGTTAGAATCCACAGAGATTGATGTTTTTTAAGAAATGTTTATTTTATTTTTTGCATGAATTTGTGTACTCTTTTGGGTGCTCAATGTTGATAGCATTATATATTTGAGCCTGTTGCTTACCGCCTGTCCTTGTAGCATTTGAATTACTTTTAATTTTAATTGAAGTTTCCGACACCGGGATGTTTTGAAAAAATTAAATGAATTGGGTGTAATAGGCTGTAAAATAGGCTGCATTCTGAAAAGATTACATGAAATAACACAGAGCTTAGACACTGTGCGTCCTACACCGCATTACCAAACCGGAAGTTGTCACTGATATTTTTGATTGCATATTCATTCATTGCAGCCAACATAAATATTAAATAATGGCTATAGCAGGAGAAACTGATCCCACAGCAGCAGTTACAGGCAGCTTTAAAACAGACCAGTTATGGATTGAGTGAGCAATCTGCCTTGTGTTTTTAAATGAGTATATCTAGACCTGGCCAGGGGAAGGCTATGGATTTCAACTGGCCTTTCCATATTACATGCCAAAGCTAAATGATCCTGGGAAAATGGCGCATATGGTCACCCTACATTAACAGACATTTTTAAGGTGGAAGGTATATTTAGACATGATATCAATGCTGTCATGAATTCCCACACCATGGTGTAATTTAATACACAAACTTGAAACAGAAGATGTTACCCTTTCCTCATTCCCTGCAGCATTGTTAGGCATTTTTTCAACATGACAATAAGGATATGCATTCTCCCAAGGTGAAACCCCTTCTGTGGACATGTAATTTACTCAATCTGAACACTCTTGAGTTCCTGTGGGAGATTCTGTAGAGACAAGTTGAGCAACATTCCCCATTAAAGATCGAGGCATATAAGAATCTCATCATCCAGGAGATAAACAGGACGGATGTGACAATTTGTCATGAACTTGTACACTCCATGCCAAGAAGTGTCAGATTAGTATATTCAAAATTATGGAGGACATACTAAGTACTAGAATATTATACATTTGTTGAATTAAAACTTCTGAAAGTCAGCAATTACTCAATTACTTAGAAGACATGTTAGGCTTCTTTAGAGATATAATGTTCCAGCAAGTCTGCTTAATCAATTACCAAAGAAGCATGTCAAAATTATTCAGGGAAATAAGATTTTCTTATCAAGGTGATAAAATGTTGTGTAGCAAAAGTGAGTGCACCCTCCTAAAAGTTACTAAATAAAATGAAATAAAATTTTTCTGGTGAAAGTTTAAGGTAATGTGTCAACAGGTAAGTATGTTGAACTAAAACGTTTAAAGAGAAGTAATTTCTT
This sequence comes from Megalobrama amblycephala, assembly GCF_018812025.1. NCBI lineage: Eukaryota > Metazoa > Chordata > Actinopteri > Cypriniformes > Xenocyprididae > Megalobrama > Megalobrama amblycephala. Next base: position 24,594,570 of record NC_063057.1, on the reverse strand, counting down.
GACAATTAAAAGTGTTATATAGCCCACTGAATCATTCTCAGACTTAATGCTGACAAAAATGGGAACTGTCAGGAGATTTATTTCTCAGCACAAAAGAGGACAGTGGTACAAGAGGATTACCAAATCATTGTTTTAAGTGTGAAAATATAGCACAAGTAACACAGAAATTAAAAAGCAATTGGACTTGTGACAAGGCCCCTGAAATAATCAGGCCTTCATTTTAAGCTTTCATTTAGTGATGAGGGATTTTTTTGCTAGACAAAGAGCAGGAGAAATACCAAGCGAGTATCTCAGAGTCAGCAAAAGCTATGAAAAGAGTGACTGTTTATCTCACAGAGTAAGATGCAGCCTGCAGAAATGGCATGCATGCTTGTTGTTCTCACTGGAACTACCTACTGTAGCCAAAGCACAGTAAAGTCAGTTAGCCATTTCCAAAGCCCATATTTACAAAATATAGATTCTGGGAATCAATACTCTGGTCTCATGAGACCAAGTCAATCATTTTGGATCTAGAAATGCTAGAGGAGGAGTACAGTGAGAAGTGCCTGGTTCCTACAGTAAAGTTCAGTGGTAGTGAAGCTCTTATATAGGGATGTATGAGTGCTGAAGGTGTGAGGGAGTTGTGCTTTATCAATGCTGTCATGAATTCCCACACCATTGTGTAATTTAGTTTTTCTCTCTTGCTTAAACACATTTCTTGAAATTATGCCTCATATTTTCAAAACATTAAACATAAATCCATAACATCTCACCCAATTCCCTAAACATCCTATTTTCTCTATTAGCTCTACACTCAAAACCATTCCATGGGGCATGCCTGATCCTCTTGCATGCCTGATCCACCCCTGGCACACATCAACTGAAATGTCTAGTCAGGCTTCTTCCTTTCCATCGTCTCTGTGTCCTACAAAAATACAAGCACTGATTACTGTAACTGTAACACATCCTTTTTTACAAAATGGAAGCAGACAGAAACTCTATCTGTATGTAAGGCACTTTGATGCATATGTTGTAACAGAGTACAGCACTCAGAAGTTACAGTAGAGTACACTGAGGTACACCTACCTGTTTTCCTCTCTGAAGATCTTATGATCGAGGCGATGGTGAAGCAACTTAAGTTTGGCTGAACTCATTGCCCAGCCTCCCTCATAGTCACACCATGGACAAGGACATGGTCAACTAGAGGCATGAATTTCATCTGAGACTCCTTGTCTCCTTGCCCCTTATCCTCGTCCTCTTCCCTCACCTCTTCCTCCACTCCTTATTGCTCTTGCTCACCCTCTTCTTCCTCCTCCTCCTCTCTAGTGTCCTCGACCTTTTCAATCACGTCCCTCTGGATCCATTTTTCCAAAACTGAATGAACTGACTCGGGCTCTTTTATCTCTCTATTGAAGGTTCTGACTGGTGTGTGATAAATTTCACTTGAGTGAACAATATTGAATGCTAGTGCTTTCTACATGACAACATGGTGTAGGCAATGAGAAATGAAGGGATTTGTGCGTAGAGCTTTGCAGTGACAGTTCAACAAATCTGATTCATGTGTCAAAACAGGGGAATAGTGTTTATAGTTTAGGGAAATGGGTGTGCTTAAGCAATCGAGAAAAACTTTAATACACAAACTTGAAACAGAAGATGTTACCTTTTCCTCATTCCCTGCATTGTTGGGCCTTTTTTTAACATGACAATGAGGATATGCATGTATTTCACCAAGTCTTAAAAATCTTGAGTTCCTGTGGGGGATTCTGTAGAGACGAGTTGAGCAACACTCCCTATTAAAGATCAAAAAATTTAAGAAGCTCATCATCCAGGAGATAAACAGGACAGATGTGACAATTTGTCATGAACTTGTACACTCTGTGACAAGAAGGGTCAGAGCAGTATATTTAAAATTATGGATGGCATACTAAGTACTAGAATATTATACATTTGTTGAATTAAATCTAGAGTGTACTCATTTCTGCAATCCTTAATTTAAACAAAATTGGCAAAAAAGAATCCACCACAGGTGCTCAAGAGTGTTAAGATTGAGTGCAATTAATGTCCACAGAAGGGTTTTCACCTTGGGATAATGCACATCCTCATTGATATGTTGAAAAAAATGCAGGGAATGAGGAAAGGGTAACATCTTTCTAATCTCACAATTATATTATTCAACTTTAGCTAAGTTTTCACAGACAGAAACACATTAGCCAATTTTGTTTAACATGTATTGAGTGCAATACATGTCCACAGAAGGGTTTTCACCGTGGGAGAATGAGTAGACCAAGAGACTAAGTATTCATAGCCATAAAAATTACAAAAATAGGTAATTGTCACGGATTCAGCAATTCCACCAGCATCAGAACTCCGCACACTCGTTCAAACTCACCAGAGTACAGATCTGATGGAAGATTCAACCACGGCCCATTATATGGTTTCTAGCAGAAGAAACCTCTGTTGGTACTTGCTAGAATCCATGTATCCATACCATGTATCTGAGCAAGATGTCCAGGACCTATAGCAGAAAAATAGGCCCACAACATTAAATATACAGCAGTATATTTAACCGTGATGGGGTATTTTGGGGGTACTTTTTATCTTTGTGTGCATTGAACCTATCTGGTGGGTTTTCCTGCCAAAAAGCTCTTATTTTAATTTCATCTGACAACAGAACCTGTCCTGTTTGAAGTTCCAGTCGTCACAACTGAATATGATGGAGTTTGTTTATGGATGACCGAGGAGGATTTTTCTTGAAACCCTCCTGAACAACTTGTGGTGATGGATAGGTGCTGTTCAATATTTTTTTTAGGCGTTCTGTCCCCAAGACTCAACTAATTTCTGCAGTTCTACAGCTGTGATCTTTGGAGAGTCTTTGGCCACTTAAACTATTCTCGATGCGCAATATAGAGAGGGCCCTTATGTATAAAACTTCTCAGAAATGCTTTTAAGAGTAGTCTTAAGTTTTGACTTAAATGTCAGAAAATTCTTAGTAAAAAGAGACTTTTTAAAAAAAAGTTTTTAAAGAAAACAACTTTCAGCAAAGTGTTAGATTGATTCTTAAATGCTTAAGTGTTGCAGATCAAGGACTACAATGATGGCAACCCCAAAATGGCCACCCTTAACCACTGAATTGGCCAATAGTGAGTCTGGAATGATGAAGTCACAGCAACACCAAGTAATTATAATCTAAGCGATGTCACACGTTTCTAGGCCAAAATATTTTTTGTCACATACAGCAAACATCTCCTCACTATCAGCTAGCTGCCTGTCCCCTGAACACACTGTAAAAAACCGCGGTCGCCAAAAGCTCCAAAAATGGCAACAAAAACTACCTGGTGCAGCCTGGACCACAAAACATAATAAACATGCTCCAGCCAATAACCGACAAGAATGATTTTAAATGCGCGTTCATGACTGTTTCAGGAAGCATGGAGGGGAGGGGCAGGAGGAGGAGGATGGAGGGTCTAGCTAGCCTCCGTTTTGTTTGACAACACTTCGAACGTCAACAGGAAGTTACTCCACCCAGGATCGCTTAGAGCACCTTTAATTTAGGCACTGAAACTAAAATATTTACATTTATTTAAAAAAATTATTTTGCAATGTGCAAAATTATCATAAATTAGTGTTGATGCTGTGGAAACCTTTTCTATTGATATTGTCACATCCTCGGACGTATATAATATTAAAGCTGCTGTCCGTGATTTTTGGCCCTCTAGCGGTTAATAAACAGAACTGCACGTGTCTTGCGGAGGAACATTCTAGCCGGAGCTACTTTTCTCTGTGTATGTCTATGGCGAGTCACACAGTTACTGTGATACTCTGCGGCGGTCCTACCAGTCCAGTCTGAAATAGTCCGAATATAAACACTTATTATAAGTGTACCATAATGATTCAGGATAAGAAAAAAACACGGTTTGGAAAATGGATTCATGTTGTATATTCTCATTATATAATTTTTGTACATTTTTAACACAAAAAAAGTTGCGGACTGCAGCTTTAAATTGAGATTTGGGGTATGTTTCCTTTTCCCTCTCGGGTTTCTCACTCTCCACTGCTCCAGAAGTAGCCTCTTGCATGCTTAACGTTGTTCCTGCTGTTTTTTCCAACTATCTTTTCTTTGGTTATTGTTGCTAATATTTTATTTTAAATACTGTGTCGGTACTGAAAGTTAATCTGTAAATAGGGAAACGTCATTATCCTGTAGGAGTTTTTTTTTTCTTATTTTAAATATTGTGTCTGTATTAAAAGGTAATCTGTAAATAGAGTAACAACACTATTTTGTAGGAGATGGGTGCCTATTATTTTTAAAAGTATATTTTAATTAGATTGGTAGCGTAAAATAATTGCTAGTTTCTGTTTTGTTTGTTATCTTGGCACATGCCCATTTCTGAAGCTGCATAGTGGCTTGTAAATGAAAAAAAATGACTGAATACTCCTACAATAAATGATAGAAAATCCAGACTTTCCTTATGTGACGTTCCTCATTTATGTTACTCCATGTTGCTCCTAGACTGTGTCAGAGTTCCAGTCATTCATTCCATAACAACACCAAATCAAGTCACCGCTGATCTCCCTGAGCCAAGTCACACATATACCCGTGGGTGGGGAACCTGTGGGTGGGGTTCCGGAGCTGCCATGGCTGCCCAACGCTCTTAACCCTCTGGAGTCTGAGGCTGATTTGGGGCCTGGAGAAGTTTTGACATGCCCTGACATTTGTGCTTTTTTCAGTTGTTCAAAAACATATTAATGACAAAAGTGTCATTACACTGTATTCAGCACAAACTAGGCTACAATAATATGTGAGGAACATGTATGTACATGTTTGTATTTTTGAAGGAATAACGTTTATGCGTGGTTATTGAAAAAACAAAAAACTTAGTCACTGAAACAAGGCCAAAAAATAATATTATATATGTGTTCACAAGACTTCTGGGTATTGGACGTTGTAGACTAGAGTTTTTGCTTCAAATGATGTAAACATTATGCTGCCTACTCATTCATATAAAACAATAGAGAGATTTAAATTTTCTCATGAAAATCATCATGAATAATGGGTGATTTACACCTGAGAAGACAAAAGAATCACATAATGAGTTGTAATGACTTGCATATTAATGATGCCTTTCAGTCAGGTAGGCTGTGAAAAAACCCTCTGTGATCATGTTTCAAGCTCATCATGGTGTATATCAAACATACAGAAAAAACAGCAATACTGTAAATAATAAAATATTATTACAATTTAAAATAATGGTATTCTATTATATTCTTTAAAATATAATGTATTTCTGTGATGCAAAGTGTCTGAACAATTATGTTACCTCTGTGGCATTTCATATAGGCTTTTAGCTTAAAAGCATGCACATTTGGAGAAATATTGATGGATTCTCATATATTTATGTCAATTTTCTATACAGAGGAGTAATATTTATTCAATATTTATTGTCATCACTGTGAGTGCTGGATACTGTGTTTTCAATTCATACTTGCAGCCGGAGGGCGCTCTGTGCACCTTTAGTCCACAAATTAATCTAAAGAAGAACAACCATGTGACTCTCCAGGAACTGAACTAACAGAGGTTTCCAGAGATCGCTAACTATGGCTAATCAAAACACTTTCCAAGACAATAAATACACGATTGAGACGATGTACTCATGTATTGACTGAATTTGCGTCTCAATAGCGCTGGCTCCTTGGGCGTGGCCGCATTAGCGGATAATGAGCTGAATCACCGGCGTCTGACATGGCTCTCTTTTCATACAGATTACATAAAAGAGAATAGAGAATATTTGTGACTTACACGATTTAAAACCTGACATCACAACGTTTTTTTAGACATAAATCTATTTTTTTGTGATTAGTATTCATAAGTTACAGTTCATTTTCTGAGAACTATCAGATTGGACTTTGTTCAGAGGGAGATGAGAGATCATGCTTCATGTTAGTTTTCTTTATTTTGCAAAAAGCACAACATTTTGTTTTTACTCTGAGTGTACACAAATAAAAGAATATATTCCACAGATTAAAATGGTGTATAACTCTTAATTGTATGTGCAACATTGACGGAGTATTTTGAGTCTCTTTCACACTGGTAAGAAAAAAACCGTGGTGGTATCGCCGGCGATACCTCAGACTCCAGAGTGTTAACACGCCTTGGCGTCCCAAGGCTCCCGAATTGCCGTGGCTGCCCGACGCTCCTGATCTGCCATGGCTCGCCGAGGCACCAGACCCGTTGTTGCTGCCCGAGGCTCCCTCCCCACCATGATGCCTAGAGTCCCTGGACCTGGCCTGGAGACCTTCTTACCAGTCGGTACATCCACCCTCACCTGCCAGTAGGTCTCCAGGGCACCCACTAGGGATGGGCAGATCGATATGAAGTATCGATATATCGATACTGACGTTGAGTATTGAAAGTGTCGATACTCAAATTAAAATATCGATACTAAGGTGTGTGTTTTTTTTAACCAATGATTTTGTTTATTTAACAATAAATTTAATGCATAAAATATGCATTGGATTGGACAAATAACCTATGTAAGCGAATAATATGTAGTAAAAGTATTTTCCTGCTCATCTGAACACGCAAATGCTGCAAGTCAGAACCAATCGATCACAGAACGTTCGCTCACTGCCGACACTACATTCAAACAGCTGTAGGGCTGTGTTTAGTATCGTAAGAAACCATTGATGCTTTTGGGAAACACAGCCCAGAACAATGCTTAACAGAAGACAGAAAAATATAATATTATTATCAGTTATTTCACAATAAACAAAATTAAATAGCCTACATAGTTTGTGCAATTACATTTATTTAAAATGAATGTTAAAAGTTCATATTGATATTATGTCAGAATACAAATGTTTCATTAATGGGTGCAACATCCTGTCAATGGCAGTCCCTTATGACTATAGTGACCATAGTTCAGCTAGGCAGTGTAGGTAGTGATGTCTGGTTCGCGAACGAATCGTTCTTTTTAACCGGTTCTTTTCAGTGAACCGGTCGAACCAGTTCACCAAATCGGTCTGAATCGTTCGAAACAGTTCGCATCTCCAGTTAGCAGACACGAATCCACAAATTACTAAAGTTACTCACTTTTTGACGTGCCTGACACTACCTCTCGAAATAAACGAACATCCCGGAGTTATTCAGTTAATCCAACAGTACACTGACTTAACCTGCTGTGAGAGAATTGATGATGATGAGCACGAGCAGCAGAGCAGCTGATATGAGTGTGCATGCGCGGCGCACACGAACGAACATACACGGCCTGTCACCGTTCTCGAGTCAAGAACCGGTTGCAATGGTTTTCGGATCATCAGTACACGACTGAGAACCGCTTCTTTCAGACATGTACGATTTGAGAACCGGTGAGCTGATGATACTGCACATGCGTGCAAATTTTCAAGAGAATGAAAAGCACGTTAGTCAAGTTTTGTTGAACATGGGACAGTGTGATAATATAAAACATACTGGAGATATGTTTATGACTATGAAATAAGTTTATTGTGCTTTTCCAAATACACCAGAGCAGATTAATAGCATAAAATACTGTACATAATACTGTAAATAATAAACTACATGCCAACATGAACATAATATTTTGTACACAGATCAAACTAATATTCAGAAATAGTCCTACAAATTTATTTTTCTATAATGTTATTTAAAAAGCAATATAGTTAAAGTTGTGGAGTTGTGCTTTCAAGTTATTTTTTTTAAAGATTGGAAACATTTATTTGTTTCATAAATAATCCATGGACATGGACCACGATTCTGCCTTGTCCCTGCTGTACCTGTTTGCCACTGTTTGACCCATGCCTGTTTGGCCCTTGACTATTTAACCACGAACATTGCTTAATAAAGCCTGCACATGGATCCCACGTCTTGTCCCGTCTCGTTACAGACTGGGACGTAACAATATATATCTCCATATTTACAGATGGAGCAGGTGAACATGAGTTTCATCAATGGCTCCAACAACTCCAGGGAAGCCTGAAATCCTCATAAGTGGCTTGCTTTTACCACATGGTTTGACAGTCAGTTGGACAATCCATGAACTGACATACAGTAGTGACCAAGAATGATGTCTTGAAAAAAAAACGACATATTCACCCTTTTATTTAAATATTATTACAAATATGTTAAAAATGCATATTGTGTATTGAGGACCGAGCGGCAGTATGTCAAGGAACTTGAGGAATTTTTTTTCTTTCTTTTCCTTTTTCCTCTCTTCCCTCTCATGTCTGTCGCTCCCTGTGCTTCCATCTCCTTTTCTCTCGTCTCATCTGTCCTTACCCCCAGTTGCTGCAGCCACCGAGACTGGCCCCCGGGGGGAGTAGATCGCAGTCTCGGGAGTACCCCATGGCCTCGAGGGGCGATGGGGGTATGTGATGAGCAGGGCGGGCGAGAGCCGTGAGGGAACGGAGCAAGGTCAGTGTGAATCATAAGAAAAATATCAAAACTCTTTGGTCATTTTTGAGCAAGATGCTAACGGTCTAATCAGATTCAATAAACTATGCTTGTTAAAAGTGGTACCGCCAGACCCAGAGATTGGCTGAATGGATTCAAAAACGGTAAAACTCAACTCTAGGGGAGTTGGAAAATGAGCCTATTTTTTAAAAAAGTGGAGTGTTCCTTTAAATTATTTAGGAGCTGCTGAGAAAATCTAGGAATAAGAGTAAAATTGTCATTCTTAGAATTTTGACACACTTAAGACTAAAATTTTTACTCTGAATGGCTTTATATATACGGCACCAGAACTATGTTCTTTGGTTTTTCTCATTGTGATGAATGATTAGGGGAATTTGGCCTTTGTGTTTCCTAATATTCGTACTCCTGTGGAACAGGAAGTCATGGCAAGACAATTTCATGTTCCTAGTCAGCATGGTTTGCTACAAAAAATAAACATGACAGGCGATGTACTTCAGAGATATTTTACTCATAAAAATATATAGTCCTGCTCACCATTTGCAGACTTGGTAATTATGATCAGTGAACCTGCAAAAATAAATCTGCATTGTTTATCCTTTTGATCTTTCATTCAACAAATTCACAAAATTCTAACCTTTCATTGAAGTAAAACAATTGAAAGTGGGGGGGAAAAGCTCATTATGAAATAAATGTTTTTCTCCAGCACACGTTGGCCACAGCTATTGGCAACCCTAGAAAATCTAATGAGAATATCTCTCAAGTATATTCCCATTGATATTTACAATTTTTAGCACACCAGGGTGATCATAAACATGAAGTTGTCCAGCCATGACTTCCTGTTCCACAGGAGTATAAACATGAGGAAACACAAATGCCAAATTCCCTTAATCATTCATCACAATGAGTAAAAACAAAGAATATAGTTCTGATGTGCAACAAAAAATTGTTGATCTTCACAAAAGAGAAAGTGGCTGTAAGAAAATAGCTAAAGCATTGAAAATCCCCATTTCCCCCATCAGGGCAATAATTAAGAAATTCCAATTAAGTAAACATGTTACAAATCTGTCTGGAAGAGGACGTGTGTCTAAATCAACTAATACTCGATGAGGAAGAAAGTTTGAGTGGACAAAGACTCTCCAAGGATCACAACTGGAGAATTGCAGAGATTAGTTGAGTCTTGAGTCTAAGAAAGCTTAAAAAACAGCAATCAAACAGCACCTACATCCCCACAAGCTGTTCAGGAGGGTTTCAAGAAAAATCCTCTGCTCTCATCCAGAAACAATCTCCAGGATGTTCAGTTGTCAGACAAGACTGGAACTTCAAACGGGACCGGATTCTATGGTCAGATGAAACTAAAAATTAGCTTTTTGGCAGCAAACCCACCAGATGGGTTTGGTGCACACATGGATAAAAAGTACCCCATGCCCACGGTTAAATCTACTGCTGGATCTTTAATGTTGTGGGCCTATTTTTCTGCTGGAGGTCCTGGATATCTTGTTCAGAGACATGGTATCTTGGATTCTAGCAAATACCAACAGATAAAAAATCAAAACCTGACAGCTTCTGCTAGAAATCGAATAATGGGTTGTGGTTGGATTTTCCATCAGGACAATGATCAAAAACAAACATCAAAACCAACACAAAAATGTGTCACTGAGCACAAAATGAAGCTTCTGCCATGACCATCCCAGTCCCCTGATCTGAAACCTATAGAAAATGAGTGGAGTCAAATCAAGTCAAGTCACCTTTATTTATATAGCGCTTTTTACAATGCAGATTGTGTCAAAGCAGCTTTACATTGATAACTGGTATATAATTTTGGCTGCACAGCAGCTCTTAAAGAATAGTGTCAATGCAGGCAGATCAGAAGCACTGTTGAATAAATGTCAAGAACACCAGTTCCAGTGAACTGAAGAGAAGAAGCACCAACATGGAGCTGGAATCTGAAGGATCTGTAGAGATTCTGCATGAAGGAATGATCTCTGGTCTCTTGTCAGGTGTTCTCCAAACTCATCAGGCATTATAGGTGAAGACTCAGAGCTGTTATCTTGGCAAAAGGGGGTTGCAAAAAGTTTTGAATAAAAGGGTGCCAATAATTGTGGCCAACGTGTTTTGGAGCCACAAAAAAAAACAAGGCCACAAAAATTGTCATTAGTATTATTTTCATAAACTGTGATAATGGGTATGATTTGTAAGTTAAAGGGTTAGTTCACCCAAAAATGAAAATTCTGTCATTTATTACTCACCCTCATGTCGTTCCACACCCATAAGACCTTCATTAATCTTCAGAACACAAATTAAGATATTTTAGTTCAAATCCGATGGCTCCGTGAGGCCTTCATGGGGAGTAATGTCACTTCCTCTGTCAAGGTCCATAAAGGTACTAAAAACACATCTAAATCAGTTCATGTGAGTACAGTGGTTCAATATTAATATTATAAAGCCACGAGAATATTTTTGGTGCGCCAAAAAAAACAAAATAACGACTTATTTAGTGATGGCCGATTTCAAAACACTGCTTCAGGAAGCATCGGAGTATTGTGAACTGTCGACTCTGCAGTTCGGAGCGCCAAAGTCACGTGATTTCATCCGTTTGGCGGGTTTGAACTGCGATCCGATTCATGATTCGATACACTGATTCATACTGTCCGATGCTTCCTAAAGCAGTGTTTTGAAATCGGTCATCACTAAATAAGTCATTATTTTGTTTTTTTGCCGCACCAAAAATATTCTCGTGGCTTTATAATATTAATATTGAACGACTGTACTCACATGAACTGATTTAAATATGTTTTTAGTACCTTTATGGATCTTGAGAGAGCAAATGTCATTGCTGGCTATGAAGGCCTCACTGAGCCATCGGATTTCAACTAAAATATCTTAATTTGTGTTCCGAAGATTAATGAAGGTCTTACGGGTGTGGGACGACATGAGGGTGAGTAATAAATGACAGAATTTTAATTTTTGGGTGAACTAACCCTTAAACAGCACAAAATGGTGATCATGTTTTTCATTTGAGAATGTGATCTTACATCAAACATTAATAATTAAAAGAAACAAAATACAGCTATATATTTAACTCATCCGTCTCAGAGAAATTAAATTACAACTTTTAACATTAATGCACTATATGTTAATGAGGAAGCTTCCTATCATTTGGATCACACGTTATAAATAAATTTAAAAATCTCTTCTTTACAATGGCACTTTTCCTCTTATTACTAGTGATGGACGATTTCAAAACACTGCTTCATGAAGCCTTATGAATCTTTTGTTTCAAATCAGTGGTTCAGAGCATGTATCAAACTGCCAAAGTCACGTGATTTCAGTAAACGAGGCTTCATTATGTCACAAGTGTTTTGAAATGTTTTGAAATTTCAATGGTTCACCTCTGGGGAGGGATGATCTCTGTGAACCCATGAATCAAGTGTCTGTAAGTTTTACCTGATCTCTGATCACTTTTATACATTTGTAGATGTTTTAATTATACATTAGTAGGCCTATAATAATAGTAATAATTACAGCAGTATAATAGTAGTTAATAGTCTCTCATTGGCCTGTTTAGCCGAGCCATCCATGGAACAAAACAAGCCCTCAAAATGTATGCATTTTATACAGACACCTGATATTCAATCTTATTATATGATTTATAGATCTTCCTTTTGTTATGGGTACACAGGAGGTCGGAGACACAGGTAAAAGGTACAATGTTTATTGAGACAACTTGACTTGATCTTCACACCAGATTTGTTGAAGACGGGAAGACGTGAAGCCAGACAGGAGATATATCAAGACTGGGACACTGAACTTGATCTTCACACCAGATTGAGCATTGACCAGGAGAACAGGAACATGGACTGCACACAGACACTCACAGATGACTGAAGAACATCGAGGATCAAGAAGACAAACAGGCGCCAGGTAAGGAGTCCGTAGAGTAAGCATTCAGGTAAGTATGCATTAACAAGACCAGACAATGACTGAGTGACTGTGAGTGACTTATATAGTGCTGCTGATTGGACTGGTGATGAGTGTCAGGTGCGTGTGATCAGTACTCTGGTGAGGGAGTGCGACATGATTGGCTGGGTGCAGAGCCTTGCGTGTCTGTGACACCTTTCAATAAAACATTTGCAATGGGTTTGTAAAAGGTGTTTATTTGCCAATAACCAGGATTTGAACCCAAGACGGCAGCAGGATGCCAGTCAAGAACACTATCCACTGCCCCACACACTTATAATTCATCAAAGCTTGTCTAAATCATTGTCAATATTAATTCAGAGCAACGCATGCAAGTGACCACTAGGTTTTGTATTGTTTCGTAGCCTCAGCACAATCCTGTCATGTTTGAGCACGCTGAGGTAGAAGGTTTATTGGCAGAGTAGGTCATAATGAGAGAAAACTGCTTCTCATTCCCGTAGAATCCCATTAAAATGTTAGTAAAGTATGTCACATCATTTATGTTAATTATTCCTAAGCTCCACCTTCTTCAGTCCTCACCTTCTGATGGAAGGTTTATAAAGAGCAGCAGACTGCATGAGCTCTTCACTTTTCTCCCAGCCAAGGACTTCTCTGAACAGGACTGAAATCAGGTTCTGTTTCTTTCTGCTATGGTTATTATAATAATGCAATTCTATTTGTTTTTAGTTACTTTGTATAACTGTTAATTACTGACCAATGATTACTGTTTTTTTTTTTTTTTTTTAAACAGATTATCCTGAATAATGGGTGTCAATGTTTCAATCGTCAATAACACTAATCTTACCTGGTATTATTCCACTCAGCGGGACGAAAATCGGGTAAGAACTTTTTGTGCATTCACTATACAAGATTGTTTATGCAATTCTATATTCTAAATCTTGTTTCATATTTCTTTTTCCCTAGTTAGCATTTCCTCTGATTAGCCAGATAATAACTTAAAGCATGACAATATCTCGCAACAATATCAGATTGTTCTTTACGTGTTATTTTAATCGGTACCACTTTAGAATACTGGTCCATCATTAAAGGTTCAAGAAACCCTAAAACACATTTTTTGAGATGTTAACAGATATGAAACGTTGCACATCACTGAAAACAACAACTGTACTCATTATGTTTATATTATATTCTGTCATTAATTACTCACCCTCATGTTTTTCTACACCTTCGTTCATCTTCAGAACACAAATTAAGATATTTTTGATGAAATCTGAGGGTATCTGATCCACACATAGGCAATAATGTCATTGCACCTTTTGACATCCAAAAAGGTAGTTAAAAACATGGTTAAAATAGTCAACGTGACTACAGTGGTTCAACCTTAATGTTATGAAGACGAGAATACTTTTTGTGTGCAAAAAGAAAACAAAAATAACGACTTTATTCAACAATTTGAGCCGCTGTCATACGTAGTGATCTATGGGTGAAAGACTTTCTTTGTCACGGCCTCTAGGTTGTGGAATGCACTTCCTTTTACCGTTAGCAAAAGGAATCTCAGCCTTAGGTTATGTGGCGGGATGGAAAGGTGAAAAGCAAATGAACTAAAATAAGCCGTAAAGACTTCACATAAACAACATCTAACAAAATCTTCAATGTAGCCAACTACACCACTTAGTGGCTTTATAATATTAATATTGAGCCACTGTACTCACATGAACTGATTTAAATATCGAGGGCTTGGAACCAGAGGGGCGTAAGTGGCATTTTGGGCGAAAATGAGTTCTATATATCAAATTAAAGGTCTTGATGAGCTCTATCTAGTTGTGCCAAAAAGACGCATCAGAAATCAACCTGTATTGAATAAAGCAACAAAACAACAAAGACCTAACACAAAAGTTTGAGCATTGTTTGGAGCCAGAGGGGCGTATGTCCACTTACGCCCTTCTGGCTCTAAAAAATACATGTATGGCCTACACATTGTTTGGAGCCAGAAGGGCGCAAGTCCACTTACGCCCTTCTAGCTCTGAACAATACAAGAGCCTACAGTATTTTTCAGAGCCAGAAGGGCGTAAGTGGGTGGTGCCCCTAAACAGCACTAGCTAAAATGGCTGACACGCATGCTGCACACATGGAACTGTCTGAGGCAGAACAAATTTTGATGAATATAATGAAGCAAACGGATGAATCTTGTGAAGAAGTGACAGATGAAGAGATGTTTTTGTATGCTGCTCCTCACTTGAGTGTTGAATTCTACATGAATTCACATGGCATTCAGGTCCCAAGAAGGAGGATGAGGGAGAAGAACTGTGCCTCCTGTCGCTACAAATGCAATGAAAACTTCCCTGAGGAAGTGAGGGATTACTTGAGGGAAAATTATTTGAATATTATTGGGAGATGGGAGATGCAGCGAGGCAGAAAGACTTCATTGTCAATCATGTTGTCAATAGAGAGAAAATAAACAGGGAAACAATCTCAAGAAGAAATCATACATTGGAGTATTATTTAACCTCAGAGAGAAGACAGATTAGGGTATGCAAGGCCTTTTTTTTGAAGACCCTTGATGTGTCAGAGAAATTTGCACGGTCTGCAGGCGGCCATACCTCTAGTGAATTGGGAATTACCCCTTCAAGCAAGAAAGGGCGGCATGCACCTCAAAACAAAGTCCCTGAGAGTAGCAAAGATAAAATACGAGAGCATATCGATTCTTTCCCAAAACTTGAATCCCACTACTCCAGGAAAGATACAAACAAGCTCTACTTGGAAGGATCTCTGAATCTGCCAAAAATGTATGCACTGTATAAAGAGAAATGCGAACAGGAGTGGAAGATTATACCAGAAAAACAAAGTCTTTATAGAACAGTGTTTGACAATGAGTTCAATCTTGCCTTTCACACTCCGAAGAAAGATGCATGTAAATACTGTGAGTGGTACCAACGTTTAGAAGACAGTGAGAAGACAAATCACAAGAATGAGTATGATGCTCACCAGTTAAGAAAGACCCAGGCCAGAGAACAAAAAGAAAATGATAAAAAGAAAGCAAAAGAGAATGAGTCATACAAGGCTGTCACTTTTGACCTAGAACAAGTGTTGACCACTCCCTGGAGCAACGTAAGTTGCCTGTTCTACTCACGCAAGCTAAGTACGTACAACCTCACTGTGTATGAATTAGACAGTAAAGATGTCAAGTGTTACATGTGGCATGAGGGGGAAGGCGGCCGTGGATCTTAAGAGATTAGCACATGTGTTTACAAGTACCTTAAATAACTTAGTCCACATGTAAAACATGCAGTTCTTTATTCAGATACTTGTGGTGGACAGAACAGGAATGCTGCCTTTAGCACGATGTGCCTGTGTGCTGTCAGCTCACTGCCCCTCTCCACTATTGACCATAAATACATGGAGTCTGGTCACAGCCAGATGGAGTGTGATAGTGTGCATGCTGCAGTGGAAACTGCAAGAAGAAAAGTTTCTATTTACTCCCCTGATGGCTACTACACACTTGTGAGAATGGCAAGAAGGAACGACCCATACAGTGTACATGAACTTGAACTTGAACATGAACACAAGGACTTTCTGGACTTCAAGTCCCTCTCCAACCACATACTCAAAAACAGAACAAAAGATGAGGAGGGACAATCAGTTCATTGGCAGAAGATTAAATGGTTCCGCTACACGAAAGATGAACCAAACACAATCTTCTTCAAGTATGATTTCACCGCCCCAAACTTCCGAAAACTGACGGTGGCACAACAGGCAACAAGAGGCACCAGAGGCACCAGAACCACACACCCCAGCTCATTGTATGAAAGTCCTCCAGGGATCAGTGCCTTAAAGAAAAAAGACCTACTCACCCTGTGCACCAATGGGAGTATTCCCCACTGTTATGCAGAGTTCTATAACACTCTGACAGTGGGCAGTGAGTGAACTTTTTAGTTCAACTAAAGTGAACTAAAAAGTGAAATGTGTAATAAACAAGAGAAATTAAACTGTTTGAAATTAAATGTTAAACTGTTTGATATGAATGTGAACTCATAAATGAGAACTGAAATTAAACGGTTAGAAATGAAATGTTAAACAGTTTGAAATTATGAAATTAAATGACTATGTATACAGTATTTTAAATAAAATGAAAAGTTATGAAGTTAGAGTGTTTTTAACCAATGTTTTTACCAATCATTTCTGCATTGATCAGCAGATACACCCTATTTTTCTTTAGAAGAATTGGAAATGTTTGGTGCCAAAAAGGCGTATTTGATGTTCTTGCCATATTTTCAAGATTTTGCAAGGTTTTATAATATGTTCATTGTGTTAATATGCCATAATATGTTCACTTAAGAACTTACTCGTATAAGTATGTATGTGGTTGCAATGTTGTGGTTGAAGGTTAATAAATACAGTTGATTGAAGTGTGGTCAAAATTTTGTTTTGGCTCTCCTGTAAAGTTTGTCAAATGCCACTTACGCCCCTCTGGTTCCAAGCCCTCGATATGTTTTTAGTACATTAATGGATCTTGAGAGAGGAAATGTCATTGCTCCGTATGAAGGCCTCACTGAGCCATCGGATTTCAACTAAAATATCTTAATTTGTGTTCTGAAGACTAACAAAGGTCTTACGGGTGTGGAACGGCACGGGTAATAAATGACATGATTTTCATTTTTGGGTGAACTAACCCTTTAATAAGAATCACAAGCTGAAGTGGTGTAAAATGTATGAAGACTGGTTATTATAGGCAGATTGAGAGTGACTCTTGAAGGACCAGCAGCACATCCTCTTGAACCACTGTTTGAAGAATTCATCTTCCAGAATCAGGCAGGAAGTTTGGGAGTTAATTTTTAGTCCATCTCCTACCCTGAAGTCAGTTTTGCAGAGATGGACTAAAAATTAACTTCCAATTGGTAAGATGTACCTGGAAAAAAAAGATCAGAAAATCAACTTGCCTAATAATTCTGCACACACTGTAAATTAGCTAACAGTGAGCTACATTTAAGCACTATTACTTACTAATTTGTTATTCAGAGTTTGTTAGTTAATAGCAGTTACCAGAGTGTTAATAATGCGTTACTCATTTGTTATTGTGTAGTTATTAATTAATGACGGAACAGTATTCTAAAGTGTTACCGTTTATCCACTGCTTTTCTGATGGAAACTGATGTATAATTCTGCTCCCCAGTATGAATGCATCCTTCCTGGCTGCTCGTCGTGCTATCAGGAGGAAAAGGCAGTCATTCGCTACCTCTACATCAGATATAAAGATCACGCACATAATAGTTTTAAGTGCGAGTTTAACACCCATAAAGGCCAAACCACTTTTACCTTAAGTGAAACCAACGGAGGTTCCCAGATTCAGTTGTACTGCTCCACTGAACGTATCTCTCAATACTGTCCCAACTATGGTAAGCTCCTGCAAGCATTTAACCTCAACACTATACACCAAAAGTATGTGCACTATTCATGATCATCAAACCCATATGTGATTTGAGCATCCCATCCCATATTTTTTTTCACCTTTGCTGTTTCAATGTTACGGTGTATGCTGAAGAGATGAGGCGAATACAGAAATCCACAATATAGGCTTTACTTAGAATAAGGAGCAGAACAACAGCGTCACACAAAGTAGGTAAACAATATCACAGACAAGAAGTGCAGGGAGTGAGTCCAACTTAAAGGGAGTTCTGACGAGGACAGACAGGTGCAGGGAATCCGGGGAGTGTTACATTTAATAAGCCTCAGTCTTTTGGGAATATTTTTATGCCTACAGTATAGACCCCTTGATCACCTATGTCACTGTGACGTCACCGCTCTAGCTGGAGGCAAAACATAAGGAAGAACTAATAGTGGGCGCGCTAAAAGTTTGAGGTTTTGACTTTAAAATGTTGTCTTGCTGTGTTTTTGGCTGCCAGAATAAAAGGAACAGCACTTTTGGATCAAAACTAAAGTTTTACCAGATCCCGGCAGACATTCCTTCACAGAAATCAAAAAGATAATTGTGGTTGAATGCAATACGGCGTACAGACTGGACGAAGACGATCATAAATAACACTCGTGTTTGCAGTGCACACTTCATATCAGGTAAAATAATCGATGCATATGAACTGGTGTGTTGGTTTTATCTAGTACAAATCAGCAAGTTTCTGTTTTATAGGTGAAAAGTCGCCAACTTTCAGCACACTAGCTAGCTTAAATGATAAACAAACATAAAGCGATAGATGTGTGTACCATCCGAATGGTCTCTTAAAATAATCCACATTGCTAGCCATAATCATAGTTAGCCCAGCGTTAGGTTACATTAGACAATAAGCCTTGAAAAAATTCCCTGAACCACCTGAAAGTAATTCATATGTTGTCTAGGAAATATCCAAAACTTAAGTTAATTTACAAAAATAGCTGTCACGGTCCCGCAGAGTCAGTGACTGTACATATTCGGACAGTTCTGAACCTTCTTCTGCATCCATGTTTAATAAATCCCTCCTAAAACATGCTAGCTTACGCTTGTCAACATTGCGTCCGGTGTCTCTTTTTGCCTCCAGCTAAGCCCCGCCCACCAGGAAACGTTGCAATGTTTACAAACTTTTAAGGGGTCTATTGCAATCATGGATCAAAAACACCTGTAAATATATATTGTACGAAACTGAAAAACAAATGCAAAATTATCAGAATAGCAAACAACCTGGTTAAGCATAAAAAAAATAAATACACATTTTAAAAAATAAGCATGAATCCAAACTTAAAACACTTTTAAAATTATATTACACAAAACTGCATCGTGAATGCAAAATGATCAGAATCACACACAAAAATCATTGTTTTCTTGGTCATATTAGTCTTTTTGTGCTCTGACATTTTCTGTCAATATTTTCACTTTTCTGTATGCTTATGCTGTTTCCCCATTTGCTCTGGTTTCACATTCTGCACAAAACAGGCAAAAGTTAAGAAATGATGTACACTGCTGTGTTGGAGTACAGCCGCATGGGAATCCTGGATCGGAAGCAGCATGAGCAGCGTCTGGATGAGGGAAAATAAAAAATATATTGTCTTGTTCTATTGTTATTTCTAAAGTTATATTGTTTTGTTCTACTGCTAGATCATTTTAGTAATTTTTAAGCATTTATTTCTAGAAAGCAGCATCAGAATAAGAGCATTTAAACTCAAAATCAGTAAAAATGTCTAGAAGTACTATTAAATTTTCCTGTAGTCACTTCAGTTCACATGATGATAATGTTGTAATCTGTGTGTGTTTGGGGTTTAAACATGTAGAGGGTCAAAATATTACAGTTTTTTTTTTTTTTTTTCTTCTTCACAAAACATGAATGTTATTCCAAATATAAGAATGGTGTTGGGTTGTGATTAAATGTTGAAAATATATAACACATCAAATCTTAAAGCAAAATTTCAGCTTCTTTTCAGTAGACTGATGTCCACATTACTCCCTGATTAAAACTAAATCACACTGTGAAATCATTTTACTTGTGTGCTAAATTTATAAAAAAAAAAAAATAAAAAATAAAGGATTTTTTGAGGATGTTGTTGAGATAACAGATTATACAATGTTCTCAATAAAACATTGGCACAATGTTCCATAATAACAAAGGAGGAACATTCTCACAGCCACATTAGGAAAATGTTATGAGGAGTTTTTTTAATAAAACGTTCTTGTAATTGTGATGTTTCATGGTTTATTTTTCAAGTTCATGCTTTGTTCCATTGCTTTGTTTGTTATGTTTGCCATGTGCTCCCTGAAGTCATGTGATTCCCTTGTCCTCATGTGATCATGTCATGTTCTTCCCTAGCCTTGTATTGTAAGATGTGCTCGACATCGGCTGTGGCAATCGATCGGTGAGAGTATCTGTGTGCTGTCGGGGAGGAGCTAAAAAAAAGTTTCAACATATTATTTAAATACTACGGAAGAGGATTAGGGCCAAGCAATAATAAAAAAATAAAATTTCTAACCCTAATCCTCTTCCGTAAAATACCAATGTAGCAGGGTCTACGTTTTTTATTTTGATGAATGTGACACAATATAAACTTGCGACTACATGAAAAGAGCTTCAACTGTTATAAAAACAGATTTTTTCAAGACTCCAAGAGGCGACACTTTGACTTTTTTTTTGGGTAACAGTCACTAGATGGCGCTCCGGTAGCGCGGCCGCCATTATGGGGTGAAAATACTAGCTGGACCATTGAATCCTTCACATCTTGCACACCCAAAATCTGTGAATTTCACTGCCAAATCAGAAGCGCAATAGAAATTTTTTTTAAATTAAGTCACCAGTAAATTGTATGATCCTACAGTAAATGTTGTATTGTCTTATATATGTTTTATTTTACCAGTTGTGGAATCCAACCATTCATCCATCTGAGGTAACGTAGTTAGCCTACTTTATTGTTTACTTTACACATTTATTAATAGTAAATTAATAATTAATACATTTAAGATCATCATGTTTAAAGCAAACAATATATTTTAGATCTTGTGGAGTAATAGTAATAATATCTAGGTCTGAATTTAAATAAGCTATATTGTATGTTTTAATGGATCACGCTACAAACATAATGATCTTATAACACATGATGCATTGTTGTGTCCGTTAACGCATAATTCACACTTTTGGACACTTTTGCTTTAACGGACATTAGACAACACTGCAAAATCAAACTGTTATATTCATATACTTATTGCCCAACATTACAAATTTTTCTGATGCATGTCCTTGATTTAATTTCATATGTTGGTAATAATTCAGTGTTTATAAGCCTTTTAAAGAATTTTAACCCAAACTGACTGGGTTTCTAGAGAGCAAAGGTTTTGTGAAAAAAGTGGAAGACTTAAACACAAACCCCCGGTTTCACAGACAGGGCTTAAGCTAGTCCTAGACTAAAATGCATGTTTGAGCTGCTTTAACCGAAAGGAACTTGCACTGACATATCTTAAAATATGTTAGAGCCATTGTTTTGTCTCAAGATGCACACCAGTAATGTTTTTTTCTAGGGTACATTTATAAAAGCTCCTTAAATACCCTAATTGAACTAAGGCCTAATCCTGGCTTAGTCTAAGTCCTGTCTGTGAAACCGGGCCAATGTGTGTAAAATAAACTGTTAAAGGTGCCGTAGAATGTGTTTTCAAAAGATGTAATATAAGTCTAATGTGTCCCCTGAATGTGTCTGTGAAGTTTCAGCTCAAAATACCCCATAGTTTTTTTTAAATAAATTTTTTTAACTGCCTATTTTGGGGCATCATTAAATATGCGCCGATTCAGGCTGCGGCCCCTTTAAATGCTCGCGCTCCCCGCCCACGGAGCTCGCGCTTGCCTTTAACAGCATAAACAAAGTTCACACAGCTAATATAACCCTCAAAATGAATCTTTACAAAGTGTTCATCATGCAGCATGTCTAATCGCATAAGTATAGTATTTATTTTGATGTTTACATTTGATTCTGAATGAGTTTGATAGTGCTCCGTGGCTAAAGCTAACATTACACACTGTTGGAGAGATTTATAAAGAATGAAGATGTGTTTATGAATTATACAGACTGCAAATTAAATTTCTTTTTTTTCTTGTCTCTGTGAATACAGTAAGAAACGATGGTAACTTTAACCACATTTAACAGTACATTAGCAACATGCTAAACATTTAGAAAGACAGTTTACAAATATCACTAAAAATATCATGTTATCATGGGTCATGTCAGTTATTATTGCTCAGTGCCGGCCCGAGCCTCTTGGGGGCCCTAAGCAGCATTTGATTTGGGGGCCCCCCTCCCACCACGTGAAGTCACCTGTGGTTGAAGATTATTGACACACATGTCACACTATAATGTTACATTATAAATGAATACAGTGAGGTTATGTATTAATACAAAATAAATAATAAAAAAATCGATACTTAAAATACTTTATTCTTAAACTTCTGTATACAAACTGTCACAAAACATGAAATAAATAATTAGCAAATGCAAATGTGCATTAAATGTGCAATCTTTTAAATAAAACCAAAATAGACAAACATCTATGCAGGAAGTAATGCAGGACTAATGAGTAGTTCTACATTAACACTTCAGCTACTACTATTAACTACTATAGAATCAAGTTTAACTAATCAGTAAGTAATATCATATTTAGAAGATAGTTCCTTATTAACTAATCAGTAATTACCTAATGATATTACCATCAT
This sequence comes from Megalobrama amblycephala, assembly GCF_018812025.1. NCBI lineage: Eukaryota > Metazoa > Chordata > Actinopteri > Cypriniformes > Xenocyprididae > Megalobrama > Megalobrama amblycephala. The sequence goes on along the minus strand of NC_063057.1, from coordinate 24,572,076 downwards.
TAATAACTATTAACTAATGGACAAATTGTAAAGAACATTAGCATGTGTCTGAGATGTAATCAGTCATAATTTTTACTTTGAATGTAATCATAAAATGCATCATTAATTACTCAAGTGTTAGCTAGTCACTATGCAGGAACTACTACTGATCACGAACCATTATTTTAAAGTGAAAAACATGTTTTTCACTTTAAAATAATGGTCCTGATCACTAGTAGTTCCTGCATAGTGACTAGGTAACACTTGAGTAATTAATGATGCATTTTATGACCACACTGAGAGTAAAAAAAGACAATTGCTCACATCTCAAACACTTTAATGTTGTGATTAGTAATTAATTAGTAATTCTTTATCATTTCTCATAGTTACCTATTAGTTATTATTGATGCCAATGTCATTCTCTAATTATTGATTAGCTAATAAGGAACTATCTTTGTCCTAAATTTGATATTACTTACTGATTAGTTAAGCTTGTTTCTATATTAGTTAATAGTAGTAGCTCAAGTGTTAATGTAGATCTACTCATTAGTCCTGCATTACTTCCTGCATAGTTACTTATTAATGACGGACCATTATTCTAAAGTGTTACAGAGGATAGCACTGCTACATCACTCGCCACCATATTAATAAATAAATAATAAAGAAATAATGCATCCCTTTCAACTTAAACTGATATCTATAATCAATACGTGAAATACACCTAGATAAATGTATATTAATAATGCGATTTAACGTTAGCTCTGGTGATGGCTTATATAAGATCATGAGTCATGACTAGCTGCTACCTCAAGTGACATGAGCACAATTTGTGCTGCTGCACAAAACATTCTGTAAATAATTATGCAAACATACCTTTATCTTGCTCTTTTTTCTCCTCCTCTGTCTTTTTCTTCTTTCTTTTTTCGGCACCAGAGGGATACATCCTTTTTTGTGACATGGCTTATCATTTATAAAATTTATTACAGTGACGTGCACTTGCGCGCCGGCGCAAATTGTCAATGCACGCGAGGTGTCTATGCGCAATTGCGCATGACTCAAACGCTAGCAGACACAGCAGCAGTTGTCGGCAAATCAGAATTTTCTTGTCTCGAATTATTTATTTATTCATTCGTATTCATTCATTCATTCATTTATATCACTTGTTTAAGTTATTTAATTGTAAAAAAAAAAAAAAAAAAAAAAAAAAAACACGATTGGGGGGCCCCCTATTGGCCAGGGGGCCCCAAGCAGCCGCTTAGTTCGCTTATGCCTCGGGCCGGCCCTGTTATTGCTCCATCTGCCATTTTTTGCTATTGTTCTTGCTTGCTTACCTAGTCTGATGATTCAGCTGTGCACATCCAGATGTTAATACTGGCTGCCCTTGTGTAATGCCTTGAATATGGACTGGCATATGCAAATATTGGGGCGTACATATTAATGATCCCAACTGTTACGTAACAGTCAGTGTTATGTTGAGATTCGCCTGTTCTTTGGAGGTCTTTTAAACAAATGAGATTTATATAAGAAGGTGGAAACAATGGAGTTTGAGACTCACTGTATGTCATTTCCATGTACTGAACTCTTGTTATTCAACTATGCCGAGGCAAATTCAATTTTTAATTCTACGGCACCTTTAAAAGGATTTGATGATCACTAGTGATAGTATTTTATTCTGTGTTTTCATCACATTGGATTTCAGCTTTAATGTACTTTTTTTTTTTTTGGAACAAAGCAGCTGATATTGCCATAGAAACTAGTGGACTGCGACTCGCTTTCACCCCAGAATGGCGGAAACGCAGGGCTGCTGCTGGGCGACAGTGTTTCAATGGAACCTTCTATTGAGTGTCGCTTCTTGTTAGTGTATATTCTTTGGTTGTACACTCGTTACTGTGGTGCATTGTGGGATTGAAGTGGTGCACTCGACAACATTCAATATGGTACACCGCTACAAATGGCTGTTCCCTCAAATAGTGCCCTAGGGCAGTGGTTCCCAAACTTTTTAGCGTGGAGTACCCTCTGAAGGGATTACCATCCTTCTGCAATATTTGCCCCCTAAATTGCATTTTTTTTACCTTTATGAATAACTTTATAAAATAAATAATGTTTTAAATAATAAAAAAAAAAGTTCAATAGAGAAATATGCAATAATGGTAAAACTAAGTAAAACTTTTAAATATTAAACTAAAACCGCCAGTAGGTGGCAGCAAGTCACTGTTTTTATGAGTGAGTCATCGAGTCATTCATTCAGTAACGAAGCAAGTGGCTGTGAATGAATCATTGAATCAGTGACTCACGATGTTTTGCACTCTTGCTCGTTATCAACATTAAATACAAGAACTCACACAAGGTATGTTTTTGTATCGGAGAAAGTTTGAGTTTTAAATCGAAATGAATCCATTATCTGTGTCTATATTTGTTCTTCATGCGAGTAAGTGCTAAATCCCCACTTTTACAAAGGTGCATTGTCGAGAACGACAGTAATTTAGCGCGATTTAAGGCAGCAGATCTTCATATGCATGCTGCTTGTGTGGATACAGTCATTTTTGACTGCAAAAGATGAGGTAATGTTGAAAATACATGCTCGATTTTAATATTATTTTAATGTAGAATTAAATGAACTACTAATCATTTTGTTCGTGTACCCCCTTTTGTCACCTCATGTACCCCAGTTTTGGAGCCACTGGTTTAGGGTATAGGGGCAATCCATCCACAGTGTATCATACAGGTATAAATTAGTTTTAGCTTTCTTATTAAATTGTTTAATTAAGGTTTACACATGATGACAGAGGTCAAGATACTTTTTTCATTACTAGTAGCTACTGGAGCTGCTAGTTACAATTTTTTAAATGATTATTAAACAACCAGCCCTCCGAATTCACGCACTCTTTTCATTGACTTCTTCAAGTGACTAGTGGACTAGTGAATGAGGGGTATAGGGGATGATTTCAGACACAGCCGATGAATTTCAGTCTAAGTCGCTTCCGTGTGTTTGGCTTCAAGAGAAACGGGTTGGGGTTGCGCTTGACTGCCTGTCGACTGAACAAGAAACCTCTCTGAAATGTTGTGTTTATTAATTTTGCAGGTAAGAGGAGGGATGTGGCATCGCAGCTTATATTCATGAAATGTTTATATGTGAATTTCCATATGTGTTTGTTTATGTTTTAATTTGATAAACCGCATTGCGGAGGCTGCGCGAGGGATTGCGTCATTGATGTCGACAGAAGATTATAATTAAAATGCTCGCAATATTGTTTGTAAAAGAGAGTTAAGTAATATTTGTTTATAAATGCGTTTGTGTCCTGTCATTTTGTCAATGTTTAATGGCTAGCCTACTACAATGCTGGTAACATTGAAGTCGTCATGACCCTTTTTAGGCTACTTTAGCAGCTCTTTCTACAGAAACGACAAAATGTCTTAAAATGTATTTCCTTTTGTAACATTTAAACTTTAAATTATTATATTAATTATATTAATTATATATATATTATATTAATACTTATTATATTACACTTTGACTTTATGAATACACATAAATGACAGCTTAATGATTTATTTTTTTGAGCATTTATTTAAAGACTGCACTGCAAAAAATGCTGTTCTTAGAGTTTTTTTCTAGTTTCTAGTCAAAATATCTTAAAGTTCTTGAATCAAGAAGCATTTTCTTGTTTTCAGAAAAAATAAGTCAAAATTAAGTGAGTTTTTCCTTAAAACAAGCAAAATAATCTGCCAATGGGGTAAGCAAAATAATCTTATATCAAACCAAAAATAAACTATATAATCTTGTTTTCAGTTTGGATTAAGATTATTTTGCTTACCCCACTGGCAGATTATTTTGCTTGTTTTAAGGAAAAACTCACTTAATTTTGACTTATTTTTCCTAAAAACAAGAAAATAATTTTTACTTTAGATATTTGGACTGGAAACAAGACAAAAACAGAGATTTTAAGATTTTAAGAACAGCATTTTTTTTTTGCAGTGTGCATGTACCAGTTTTTTTTTTTTTTTGTCACTGGTGTTACCTTACTTCTCTGGCATTTTTAAACGTTTTTATGAAATAATATTTCTCAATTTTTTCAGCACATGCAGTCAGAGTTTCAGAATAGTAATGATAATGTTATAAATAAGGATGCTATGTGTGTGTTTTTTTTATTTTAGTCAGGTTAGTTAAAAGTGTGATTGAATGATGTTAATTTAATTGCGCAACTATGTATTTGCTATAACAATGAAAATATTTGAAAAACAGTTATAAACAAGTAATGATGCAATCCTTTAAATCTTAATTCTTGAGTGGAGCAGAATTCAGTGAATGTAAAATTATTATACCATGTCACATATGACACATTTTATTTAATGTGACAGACAAAAAACAGTAACACCAGTGACGTATACAAAAGACCAAAGATCCTTAATTTTTAAACTATAATTAAGTAGATTGGACTAAATTTTTACATTTGGTGTACAATAAAAGACTTATCATTGACACTTAGTGAAAACAGTCAGAAAAAGATCATAAACAACATTTTAAAACTGTCTGTAAAATATGATGTCTGTAAAGTCGCTGCACTGAATCTAGCTATATACCCTTAATTTAGCCTTATCTGCCCAAAGGAGGATTAACAATGAGAAAGAAAAGTTAGAATCACATAATCTTAGTGCTTATTTTATGCAAAAGAACTAAATGAATAGCTTTAAATAAAGTTTATCTATAAACAGGTAACATCAGTAACAATTTTCATGAAAAATGCATTTTACAAAATGGCTGCTGCAGGGTGTCAATCCACATGTTGTCAATCATGATATATTCACTAAATCAAGTAAGTTTAATCAATATGTATTCTAGTTTTTTATAATAAAACAATAAAGTAGGTCACACCAGTGACTTCAACTAAAAGCTTCATATGAAATTATGATTTTCTAATTAAAATTTCTGATAATTGAAAAGAGACAGTGGACTTTCCATTGGCCTTTCTTCATTGATCTTCAGGAAACAGGAAGAAGGAAGTCAAGTGATGTCGTGTGATTTTTTATTTCAAAATAAGAGATTTTTGTTAAAGGTAACACCAATTAAAATGGTAGAAAAACCTGTTTCTGAGCTCAAAATAAAGCCCTTTCCCTCTGTACATGACTGAGGACGAGCACTTCTGTGGCGCTTGGAATTTATATAATAAATCTTGGGTTTATCAACGTAAATATGTTTTAGGCTTAAGTAAACATGTTGAAATTGTGATTACGTGTGAAATAATTGTTTGATAAGTCATGATAAGTAATGTGCGATAAGATATGAGACTGAACTCTCCCGCCGGTGGTTGTGATGAAGAAGATGAAGCTTGTTCTTCTATGTAAACATCATGTGCAGACAGACATCTCTGACCATCACGCCTCCTTATTTCCATTGTCCTGCATCTCGTGTTGTTAAAAGACCAAACAGTTCATGATTTAAAGCTACAGTTTACCCAAAAAATATGTTAATTACTTAAATTCATGTTGTTCCCGACATGCATGCATTTCTGTTATGGAAAATAAAAGAAGATATTTTGAAAAATGGGGTGGGGGGTTCAGTGTTGTTTTGCACCCCTTTTTCTTATTATGGAAAGAATGTTTTTTTCAAGGTTTGGAACAGCATGTGGGTCAGTAAATGATGATTCTCAGGGGCAAAATGTTAATAATTTCTTGACCTTTAACATCCAGCAGTAGTTTTGATGGAAACCAGCGTATTTCACAGTCACTGTTCAGTGGGCCATAAGATTTTCTCAGACGCACATGGCTTTCATGATACTTATTCTCACAACTTCCTAATAATACTTCAATAATTGTTTATTATATATCAAATAAAAATATTGTGATAAGAATGTGCTGATATCAACTTACTTAACCTGAGAATCATAAATTTGGTGAAAGTGTCAAGTTATGCAACATAAAACAATACACTTTTGACAAGCAAACCACTGATGAGTAAGTTAATCTGAGAATTAACCTATCATTTTAAAACACTGAATAAAGCAGATCAGAGTTCAAATGACTGTCTCATTCTTACGTCTCGTCCTGCTAGAAGTGAAGGAGATTTCAGAGCTGCTGTTCAACACAACAGTTTCAGAGGAAAGAAAGATCTACAAATATTATTTGAGGTGAGTGTTTTATCTTTTAGTTGTTGTTTTTTATGTACGAGTGTCGACTTATGATCTGTTATTGGTCACTTTGAGCTTCTGAGACTTTAATACCGCGCTAAAGTCATTTTTGATAATTTTATTTCATCAAAAGGAAGGTAACCCTCATGTACAGTTGCTATTTTGATTTTTGAATTTTTTGAAACATCACTTAACCTGTCCGTTTTTTACTACCCTATGAAGCTAAAAAAGGAGTTTTTCTCACTTATTTTAATTAAAAATATATATTTTGTCAGCCACATATGGTAAAAAAGAGCTATTTCTTTTTTTTTTTTTTTTTTCAATGTACCTAAAATACTATCTAACCTATAATGTTTTTCTTGACATTTTGCGACTTTTTCTCATTTAGGGTCATGAACATGCATGCAAAGTTTGAACACGCTGATGTTGTGAAATGTGCATATAGAAATTTTAAACGTTCTTACTGTTTGTGGGTCAATTTGACCCATATAAACAGCCATTCGAAAGCAACTACAGACCCAAAATACAAAACGTTTTTAGAAATCATAAATTCAGATACTTATTCTTTGTAATGTGTGAAAAGTATTGATATTAAAAGTTAATTATTTGTGCATGATTGTATGTTTTTTCCCCCATGACCTATAATGAACAGAAAAACAGGCCACTGTTTGTTGAGCTGACAAAAATCAGCCACAGACTGTATTTTAAATCCTTGCGTTTGCAAGCATTATTTACTTTTTCACAGACGTTTTTGTACAAATTTACACTTTTTCTCTACCATTTCTACAGAAATTACTTTATAGTTGTTATGCTTTCAGGGGTTAAATGCTCTGGAGGATTTTCTGTTTGTCATCATTCAGTCTTTTTTTTTCTTCACAATTACTTTTTGCAGACTGTTTTAGACTGTTTGACACTAGGCTATTTCTGTGAAATGGTTACGATTATTTAAGTTTGAAATAATTATTAATTATTTTAGACCTGGAAAACCCATGTTTCCTTTAGAAATAATGTTGGTAGTTTATCCAATGTGTTAATATTAATTTATTAACATTTATTCATTCTACCATGGTGACTAAAGGTGCGTTCACGCGGCCGTTGTAAACAGCAAATTCAGCGTTTTTAGAGGAAAAATGTCAAATTATGATAGAAAATGCAACAAATTGAATGAAGAGACTTTTCTTACCTTTATAGTCTGGAATGTCCATTCAGTATAAACTCGATAGTACAGTCAGCAATACGAGGATACGCAATACTAAAGCTGTGTAAACAGATCACCTGCTGCGTTTATCCTTACGATGATAAATATGCAAATAAGAACATTAACCCAGAGTTTAGGAATGTGCAATATGAAACGTCAGCTTATGAATACCCAGGATAAATTGTTAACCCTGGGTTAATTATGAGCAACGTGAAACGTGAAGCAAGATAATGCAAATCATGTGCTTTTCAGAGAAACAGAAAACCGATTCATAATGAAAAAGACAACTGAATATTTCTTCTGGGAAATAAATAAGAGTCACTTGTTTACTCTGATATCATCATGTCTTAATGAACTGAATATTCAAACGAATAATGAAACAAACCCTGAAAGATGTACTGCAGTAGACACAGACAGGATGGATGAATGCCTCTGTTTCCACTCTTCTGCAGTGACAACATTGTGCAACACTAGCTAATGTTAGCTTGGAAATGGAGTCTACTAACATTAGTTCCTCTCCCAGGGTATCGCGTTCAGTCTCTTGTGTGTCACGTCACTGTTTTGGGCTTCTGCTTGCTCATGTACCTATGGAGTGTGATCACGTGCGCGAGAGAGTGAGGATCATCTGCAGTTCATTTAACGGCCACCGGTGTCACTAATAACAAGGGTTTTCTAATTCTTAGAAACAGTACCTTTAACTTAATGTTTATTAATTCCTGTTTAATTATACTTAACTTAAAAATGATTTCTGTTTCTTAAGGATCCTAATATAAAGAAAAATGTGGAGTGACCTCTTCTTCCCTAATAATCCTAAGAGAAGGGAGCAGCTCATCCGCAAAAGTCAAGAGTTTCAACATGTGATGAAGAGCAACTTCGAAGCCACCAATGAACTAATTGATGTTATGAACGATCACTTGAGCTGCTCCTTAGAACATATCAAGCTAAACGAGGATGCTTCTCTCCAGGAGAACTGTAATATGATGATTGAATGCATGCATAAGATCCAGGCAGTGGTAGAGAAGATTGACAAGGAGCTGAAGGAGAAGCTGGAACCCACCCTGTATGAGAAACTGCAAAACAAGTCTCTGTCTACTACAGACTTTCAACTGATTTCAAAAGCTTTGAAAGTAGTTTGTCGTTTTGCAACTGAGGGATCTACTACTTTAGTTAGTCTTTTAATTAATAAAGGAGTAATTCTAGCAAAAATAACAAGTACATTTGCTAAAATTGGAGCATTAACATTAGCCAGTGTTGGGTTGGGAGTGGTGTTCATGGGGGTCGACATGATTGTTGAGGCCATTCTTGGGAGCATTGAGCGTGATCAACTTGAGAAGGTCCTGGAAGAGTATGACAAAGCTTTGAAAGAATTCAAACCAGCGTCTTTAGAATATCAGGATAGCATTACCTATGTCCAATTCAAAATTAAGGAAATTAATAAATAAGAAATGTAAGTTTCTTTTTCCTGCCTGGATTTAAAAAAACTAATAATTGTTATTGTTAAACATGCAGAAATTCAGAAAGTTCAAAGTGACATTTTGAAAAAAATATGTAAAAAAAGAAAGAATCTAGTGAGAAATGAATCACAGTTCTCCTGCTATTAAAGGGTCATAAAACGTCTCAGGTTACGTATGTAACCATGGATCCCTGAGAATAGGGAACGAGACACTGTGTTGAAGTGCATATGGGGAATGCCTCCACGTGAACTGGTGTCTAAAAACAATATCAACTCACGACAATCCTATTGGCCGGCGGCAGCCTATGACGTCATCATAGCGTGACCCTGAAGTATATAAGGAGAGCCGAGAGAACCTGAAGGGACTAGAGAACATCTGAAGGGACTGTTAAGCAGGCAGGGCTGCTTGGCTAGTAAACTCAGTGTCTTGTTACCTGTTCTCAGGGAACCATGATTACATATGTAACCTGAGACGTTCCCTTTCGAAAGGGAACTCAACACTGCGTTTGACATGCTATGGTGAACGATACACCCACGCCGCCATGCTTGAGGGGAGTGCATGCCAAAAATGGCTAGACAAACGTCAAAACTAGCAGCTTCAACTGAAATGCCAGAATCACTCCCTCTACAGATCATACATAGGCTGTCAGTGACAGCATTCCCTATGGCTAACAGCCCAAAGAGGCCTTCTGCTTAAAAGCTTCTGGAACCAAGCTTCTTTTGAAAGAAAAGTGGGTACCTTTAAGAGAATGTGGCCAGGGGGCCCAAAGGAACCCTAGCCAGTCACTTGTCAGGGGAATGTACTCAAACCTGATTGCCACCAGGGAGGCCAATCTGGTCTACTCTTACAGAAACCAAGTTTTGACCACCAACCTGTCTGATCACAGAGTCTCAAATCACATTCTTCAGAGAAGTCCAGTAAGAGTGACTGTAAAGAGGCAGTAACCAACTCAGACCAGAACGTAGAGATGGGCATCCCGGAGAGCAGAACTCAACTTAGCGCTTTTTACCCTTACCAGTGAGGGGAGAAACACTCTGCTCAATCCTAGGATCTACTCAGCACCGAGGATGCTGTGCACTCTTAAGGAACCCAACAAGGGGAGTACATTTATTAGCCTGGGGGCTGATCTTCAATAGGGAGGCCTCAGAGAGGCTTTCAACCACTGACCATTAGGTGCAGCTGCCAGTCCTTCTCCTCTCGATGAAAAGACCAGAAGAGAGTGGAGCATTTCACAAGAAAAACACACTCCAAAAACAAAAAGACAGATCCCTCAAGAACTGCCAGTACATGCTCTTTTGTTCTCATAAAAGACAACATTATAAGTTATGTATGTGATCAGATGTCAACACTATGGGACATGGATACACACACTTCCTGAAACATTTGTCAGACATAAATGATCTTACCTTAATATCGGTTTGATATCGCTTCAAACAGAACAGTCCCCGAAGACGAAAAGATACTGACTGGTTCTCTAGGCACTCCTTATATACTTCCGTGTCACTCGATGATGATGTCATAGGCTGTCGCCAGCCAATAGGATTGTCGTGAATTGTTTTCAGACACCGGTTCATGTGGAGGCGTTCCCCATATGCGTTTCAACGCAGTGCAGAGTTCCCTTTTCGAAAGGGAACCATGAGTAATTGTCCACTTCTTCCCATAGTGCAAATATGATGTCAAAATATACCATAAACAGGAGCTGCCATCTCTCGCTGATCAGAGTGTGTGCAGTGGTGATCACTGTAAAATCAACAAAAATAAATAAAATACGCATGTATGTCCTTGTCCATCATTACTGAGTCAATGATAATCACATTGAACTACAGGCTTGAGTGGTTATAAACACTCTGTCACTAAATAATGTTTGTAACTTTAAATTAATTATAAGGATTTACCTATTTAATATTTTAACAGTGACTATCCAGTATTATTTTACATTTGATTACTTTATTAAATATCTGTAACTAGCATCTCTGTACCTGAATACTGTTAGAACTACTAAACTCAAGTGGTTCAACCAAACATCTCTGGTTCAAACACACGCTGGAGCTTCCATGTTATCTGAACGATATGATCCCTTGTACATCCGTTAATCAGTGTTAAAAGAAAAGAAATGTCTAAATTAGATTGTTTGAATGATGCACTGATGGTTGTTAATTTCAAAGTAACTCCAAATTATACATTTACTGCTCTCATTATTAATTAGTTTTGGGCATGTTACACTTTTTGGCTAAAGGTTGCAAGCTTGCCTTCTAGCTACTTTGGCTATACGTACCTGACTCCTACCTGTGTTCCTGTCTGTTGCCAGTCATCTGTATTTTTCAGCCCTCATTTTCAATAAGCTAATTGGATCCTAGAAAAGGAAAGAGACTTTATTATCATTCAAGCTATGTGTTGATCTGAACTTTGCTGTGACTTACCTGTGTGCTTCAGCTGGTCTTCCCGTTTACCTGCTAATAAACGTTCTCCTCTTCTGCTGCTGACAAACTCATACAGTGAAGTCTGCAGTGTTTTATTTATTTTTATAAATTAAACACTACAGTATTTTACAATTTTTATTTAAATTATTTTTACATTTATTTAATTTCTTTCTTGAATGGTACGGTTAAATCCACCTACTGTAGCTGAAAACAATTTCACTGTTTATTTGTAAATGAAGTCATTTTTTTTCAAATTTTTAATTTGTGTTTTTTTTTTTATATATAATAATAAAGATTTAATAAAAACAATAAAGATTTCTATTTTTGGCCTAAATGTCTGTAATTCTTGTTTATATATTGTTACCTTGTAAGGCTATTTTTAAAATAGGAAAATTTGTTTGGCTGTATGGCTCAGTCACTTGCAAAATAGTAAAACGACATAAAAAAAAGAAAATCTAATAAAATGATAAAATCTAAAATTATGATTTTTCTTAAATTATGATATATTTTTGCCATGTCGCCCACCCAACCATACAGTAAATAAATAAACAGTGTGTCTGAATCAGACTGTAGTAATAGTAACAATGATTATGTCCATTAGATGGAACAGAAAAAAGTAGATTATTTATTTATAGGTTTTAGAAATCCATATCTACAAAAATAAAAATTTTAGATACATTTAGTAAATTATAATCCATTATTATTTATTATACATTATTATTATATTATTGCTTATAATAATTATTGTTTTAACAAACATTTTGATTTTTGAAGGTTGCAAGGCCATTGAAGATCAAACCAGCATAATGATAATAAAATTAGAAGTAAATTTTTCGTTATTATATAATTATTATTTGTTATTTTACTTTATTTATTTTATTTCCCAACTAATGACTCATCCGGGCTTTCCAATAGGTTGCATGTGAGGGGGGGAAAAAGTAGCTTCCATCCACTTAAGAGTTGTGCACTTTTTATTTTAATATATTTCTTTACATAAATACTATTTTCTATTTAAAAGCTATAATTTCGTTATTTTACTAACCCAATTAATGACTCATCCGGGCTTTGCAATAGGTTGCACGTAAGGGGAAAAAGTAGCTTTCTTCCACAGAATCACCTTCATTTTTTCATTTGATAAAAATTGAGGAAATTGTCTTTAACAGTGTTTATTAACCAGACAAAAGTTAATTGACGTTTGCTGAATTCTGGGTTTATATCTTAAACTGCCGCTTCAGTGCAGTATAGCCACATAGCTGTGTAACAATATTGAGCACGATCTCCCGAGACACTACAATAGACTACTAATAATTCATTAATAAGGGCTGTTTTCTTGAACAAAATCAAATATTTTAAGTTGAATGTATAGTGTTAGACATGTAAAACAGACAAGATTCTAACAATGTCAAGATCAAATGCCTGACACGATACTTTCACAGACTAACACACGTCACGTCTCTAGCATAGACTACAGTATTTAAAATAGCATATATGCATTAGTTATATTCTCAATTTAATTTACAGAGCAATTCCTGCAAAGATTTTAGGTTAACTATAGTCTATAGAAGAGACTAGGATTAGTGTGTGTATTTTTTTAGTCTATCTATGGTGTCTCGCAGCAGAGCGTCACGTGGCATCATGATGGTGTCTCTACATCGTGTTGTCGGTCAGCCATCACGATGGATGATGATATCGTCCATCGTCACAAACCTATTTCCTTCATTTCATTTTGCGCGTTCGTTCCTCCCTAAAAGCCCAAATTTAACATCAGAATTGATAATTGCGGGACGTGTTTGATAATAGAAAGAGCATTTAAAAGCACAATAATTTGCACAAGAGACGCTGTTTCCAACTTCAAGGCGGCTCTCTGTTTGTGCGCTCTGAAACGGACAACATATTATACTTTAGGCTTCATGTGTGCGTCTGAACTACACTCAAAAATATGTACTTTAACCCTCTGGAGTCTGAGGCTGATTTGGGGCCTGGAGAAGTTTTGACATGCTCTGACATTTGTGCTTTTTTCAGTTGTTCATTAACATATAAATGACAAAAGTGTCATTACACTGTATTCAGCACAAACTAGGCTACAATAATATGTGAGGGACATGTATGTACATGTTTGTGTTTTTGAAGGAATAATGTTTATGCGTGGTTATTGAAAAAACAAAAAACTTAAGTCACTGAAATAAGGCCAAAATAAGTATATTAAATCTGTGTTCACAAGACTTTTGGGTATTGGAGGTTGTAAACTAGAGTTTTTGCTTCACAATTATGTAAAAATTATGCTGCCTACTCCTTCATATAAAACAATATATTGATTTAGTTTTTGTAAGACACTTTTTGCCAAGAAACACAGTACGCATGGAGGCGTGAATCACCACTGAAAAATGGGCCATTCTCACCTGAGAAGACAAAAGAATTGCATAGTAATGAGCTGAAATGACTTGCACATTAATGAGGCATTTCAGTCAGGTAGGCTGTGAAAAAAACCTTCTGTGATGTCTCAAGCTCATCATGATATATGAAACATACAGAAAAATATTATTACAATATAAAGTAATGGTTTTATATTATACTTTAAAATATAATGTATTTCTGTGATGCAAAGAGTCTGAATATAGGCTTTTAGTTTAAAAGCATGCACATTTGGAGAAATATAGGATTCTCATATTCTTATGTCAATTTTCTATACAGAGAAGTTATATTTATTTAATATTCATTGTCATTACTATGAGCGCTGGTGTTTTCAATTCATCCTTGAAGTCGGAGGGCGCTCTCTGTGCATTTTTAGTCCACAAATTCATCTAAAAGAAGAAGAGGCTATTCCATGAATGGAGTTTCCAATTCATACTGCAGCCGGAGGGCGCTAAAGAAACAAAAACTCATCTAAAATTCATCTGTAGAAGAAAAGAAAACAGGAACTAACTGCATGTCTTCTAGAGCTCCCTAACCATGACTTTTACATCCAGATAAACACTTTTCAAGACAATAAATACACGATTGAGACGATGAATGCATGCATTGACTCAGAATTTGCGTCTGAATAGCGCTGGCTCCGTGGGCGTGGCCGCATTAGCAGATAATGAGCTGAATCACGGATTTCTGACATGGCTCTCTTTTCATACAGATTACATAAACACAGAAGGTTTGTTTTCGATTTGACTTAAATGATTTAAAACCTGACATCTCAACATTTTTTTAGTAGTTTTCGGCTTAACGTTTTTAAGTTTAACTTTTCTGTGATTAGTATTCACTAAGTTACAGTTCATTTTCTGAGAACTATCAGATTGGACTTCGTTCAGAGGGAGAGGAGAAATCACGCATCATGTTAGTTTTCTTTATTTTACAAAAAGCACAACATTGTGTTTTTACTCTGAGTGTATACAAATAAAAGAAGATATTCTATAGTTTCAATTGATATATTACTTATGTCTCTATGACAAAAAATGACGGAGTATTTTAAGTCTGTTTTGCTGCAATGTGAAAAAAAACCTGCAAAACGCGCCGGCGCGTTTTCAGACCTCAGAGTGTTAATTACTTTTATAAGCCAACCTTGCTGAAATTAAAGGAACACTCCACTTTTTTTGAATATAAGCTCATTTTCCAATAGGAAAAATATTGAAACTCTTTGGTCATTTTTGAGCGAGATGCTATTGGTCTCATCAGATTCAATGAACTATGCTAAGCTATACTAAAAGTGGTACCGCCAGACTCGGCTGAATAGATTCGAAAACGGTAAAACTCAACTGTTTAACTCTAGGGGAGTTGGAAAATTAGCCTATTTTCAAAAATAGTGGAGTGTTACTTTAAAGCACTGTTTTTTTTTTTTTTTCATTTATCTTTGTTTTGTTGTATACTTACTGCATTAATGTGACCATTTGTTTGTACTTTGTTTCTTTGTTCTTATTGTATCTTATCTTACATATATAAAACAAAAACTGGCAGGCACCGTTAAATCGAAACCCACCCCTAGTAATGACTCGGTTCATAAGCCATACGTTTACATGAGAACTAAATGACAATGCAATAAGTCTTGCTATTTTCATTATGGGAGAAATAATTAATCATTCTCATGAGTCGATTCTTTCACTGAACCATGTTTAAAATGCCATAAGTTTCCTATTAGAATTAGGTTAAATCTTTAAAACTATCCTGTATATTAAATCACAAGAGGTCTATGAAATGTCCTTATAGATTGATAAGCAACACTGTGTGTTTGTGCTTATACCCATTTAACCATATTTAGGACACAAATTTGTACTCAAAAGTGAGCTAAATCTGGCAAAACCTCATTTTGGGGAGTAAATTAAGCTTTTTTAAATAATTATTTATATATAAGCGATATAAAATGCTCCCTTTCGTGTGTGTGTCAACCAAAAGAAAAGTTTATAATAACTGACAAGTAACTCATATTAAAATTTTAATTATTTAATTAATTATTTAATTATTTATGTAATTATTATTTAAGTAATTTACCCTCCCACCCACCCAATAATTTAAATAAATATAAATATAAGGAGCAGTTTGAGGAGCTGGCAGGAGCAGTCACTGTGATCTCGCTTAGGATAAGCTTACTTTAGTGTTCTTGTTTTGTCAAATTCATCTTATGCTCATTTTTGCAACAAGTACATTTTCTGGGGGGCACTAAATTTGCTGCTCCTATTTATAAAAGGCTCCAGACTGCGACTAAATGATCACATTTTATGACCTTTTTCCTGCCAGTGCGACTACATTTTGTTAGAGGTCGCAGTGGTGCCCCCCCCCCCTTTATATCGCACATAAACACAAAACGACAAACGAAACCGCGCTACGCCTTTAAGCTTCGCAGCGTGGACCGTTTATCAACTAACCAATAACGGACCAGTATTTGGCAGCGTAGTTTTACAGATGGACCAATCTTGATCACGTGACACCGTTACTACACAGCGCTGCGAGAAAAGTGTTTGAATCCACTGCAAACTTATTAACATTGCTGCGAGATCTAGTGAGAAAAAAACATGAGCAAAGCAGCGCTTGCCTACCATTTGCAAACTGTCTGCGGCGTCTTGAATTCTTTGCTCGCCTTCATCACTTTCCCTTTTAGGCTCATGGACTCATTTAACTCATTGGCTAAACTCAACAGCCAATCAGAGTTCTCTCTCTCACCTTTGGTGCCGTACCGACTCAACATGCTTGATCGGCAAAAACGCACCCGACGAGGTTCGACTAGTGCCAACGATGCAGATCGCACCGCAAAAAACTGAGTTGAGCAACGCTCAACGGCGACCCAACTTTGGCCGAGCGTCTCCTTGGTGTGTCAGGGCCCTTAAACTAAGCTGAAGGACCTTGACTCTCTGCTCTTTCCTCACTCCGGCTGACATAGAGAATCTGCTGAATGGATAAATGTGAGGAAAAGTTGAAGCACATGACATCACTGCTTGGACAATTTCTGTCATCATCTGCCTTACCTCTGATGTCATACTACCTGACTCCTAAATGGCTCCGGACATTCGTTCCTGCCGAAACCATTCGTGCTGCAGGATGTCCTCCATGGTCGCTCTCTCAGATGGATTGAGAGCCAGGCACCATGTGATCAACTCCTGAAATTCTGTAAGGTGTCACAAGAGTGACGGTTAGTCAGGTATGTTCTGTACGTCCACAAACTAACGTTGATACTCAATACTAATACTCAATGTTATTGGTAGTTAACTGTTCTCTGACCTGCGGAGACTCTGGAGTCAAAACTCAGGCGGCCATCTTCCTTTCTCAGGGGGTTACAGCTGCACACCGTTCTGTGCATCATAATCCCCAGAGACCAGACGGTGGTTGGCTCGGCCGCATATTCAAAATCCGCAAAATATTCAGGAGGGCAGGCGAATCCTGTTCATTAAAAAGAAAGAGATGTTCAGTACAAATCTCCATCTTCACAAATCTATTCTTAGCTAGTATTGGAGCTAATCACAATAGTAACACAAAAAACGACTCACCAATGAACTGCCCCTTAATGCCACTTTCGGCGACTTCACCGCAGCCAAAGTCTATCAGTTGGACCCGGTTTCGTCGCCGTGTTGATCACGTAGTTGTCTAGCTTGATGTCACGGTGGAAGACGCCTCCGTCAAGACAGTGCTTGGCTGCGAGCACCGCTTGGTACATCAAGCTACGTGCCTGTGATTCACTCAGCTTTTCCTGGAGGATGAATCCGTACAGGTCTCGGCAGGGCTCAGAATACTCTAGAATGAGGATATACTGATCTTCCTCCTCAAACCAGTCCAGCATGTGCACAATAAAGGGGCTTAACGGAGGCCGATTCAGCAGCAGGTTTAAAGCCACTTCTGCAAATAGAGGTTCGGAAACTCCAGGCTGGAGAAAAGAGGTCAACAAACCATTAGCTGACTTTCACTTATATTTAAGATATATTATTTGTATTTAAATGTATGCATTATGTGCACTGCCAACTTACCACTGTGATAAACCTGTCAGCAAACCGGCCTGATGTAAGCTTCCTTATAAATTTGATGGCGACCTGCAAAAGAAAAAGAATAAGTTATTTTTTAAGTGCACTAGATGAAGGCACTGATCTATATGGTACAGTTGGTGAACATAAGAGTGATTTACCTGCTGGCCATCAGATTTCCGGATCCCTTTGCGCACAGTGCCGAAGTATCCTCGTCCAATATCCTCTTCCACGTCATAAAGTTCAGACAGTGGAACTGTGAAAATGTCCCAAAAAACATGTTAATATATGAGATTCATGACCTGGAGTCTCTTTATAATCATAAGAGTTTCTTAACAGTCATACTTCTTTAAACAGAGAATCAGGAAAATAATACTAATTGGATCAAGATTCATCAGCATACTATTGAGAAAATCAGATGAAGAATTAGACACACTGAAACAATCAGTGGAGGAACAAAATAAGGTCAAATACTTACGGGGAGATGGTCCTGGGCAAGAGATGGTCCTTAACCAGGTTGGATCTTCGCTTTCCTTCGAAGCAGCACCTGGAGATTCTGGAAATGACGGAAGAAGATCAGTCAGATCCAGAAAATCCGGTGGCTCAAAGAAGGACGGATCCAGCTCAAGATCAGTCAGATCCAGCGATTCCTTTTGCTCAGGAACAGATGGATCCGGCTGAGGATGGGCTGAATCCGTGTCGGGCTGTGGACGAGGTGGAGCCGCGCTGTTGCGCTTTACGAGACGCCCTGCTGCATGTTTTACAGTACACCACGCTCTTTTGATGAGCGTACTGCCGTCTTTCTTCTTTTCTAAAAGCACAGAAATGGAAACAGAAGAGTTATAAATTGCCACCAGATATTATAAGTCAAATACTGAGGCTAGATCTGGAGAATAAACACTTTCACGACTCCAAAACTAGGAATCGACAAATACACTTAACAGAGTCATCTGACACAGTGTGAAAAAACAGGACAGACATAAAATGACACTAGACCCACCTTCTGGATTTGGGACACAGATTCCCTGCCTGATGCCGGACGGGCCCGGCTGTGGATCAGTGTGATCCTGGTGAGTCGTTGACTCCAGGTGGGACGGGCCCGGCTGTGGATCAGCTGAATCTGTGTCCAACGGAGGCTGTAGATCGGCTTCTTTATTGCCTCGACGTTTCACATCCAGCTTGAAAAATGAAAAGAAGCGACTCTTCAAGCTTTTGGGCTGTTTTTCTGGGGGGAAAAAGAAAAAGGATTTCTAGTTACTACATCAACTTTCTTTAAATGTAATTCATTAATTAAACATTTTACATTAAACATAAAACTTAAACTTAATAGAATTGAAAATCTAATTAAATGCAGAGAATATAATGTACATATTTAATAAATAATTATATATATATAAGCATACATTATTGGCCAAAAGTGATGTTGTGCTTGAAGAGTGTAAAACTTTTGTATTTCCTCCACATTTTAATTATTTAATTTGTACTAACGCAATGAAACATAATTATTGGGAATTATTCATAGCGGTTTATACACTAGTATTTTTATGCATTTTTTCATAGTAAAATAACCTACATTCAGTTCTAAGCTGTAGTTTGCCTTTTTTGCCAATTAAATTGTCAATTAAATAAATTAACTAAGTTTATTTATTCCCAACGTAACATAATTTAATGTTTTTATAAAGGCTATAGGGTCGTTAAACGTATAAAATATCTTTTGGCCATGTATGGCTATATATCTCTTGTGTTTAAAACCTTCCGTGTGAAAATTATATATAGAAAATTCAAACTTATTCACCTGTCTCGCGGTTCTCCATCGCTGCTACAGTACGAGAGAGTTCGCTAGTTCTCGCCATGAAGCTCTGTAAAGTCTCACAATCGTCTGCACAGATTTCCAGTGTTTCCTCACGAGAAAGTCTCTGCATTGATCGGATTCTCACTGAACTGACGGACGACAAACACACGAGCTCGACTGACTGAACTGCGGCCACAGGCGCGGAGCTCCAGATATATAGCCCTGTGACGCCATAGAATCATTGACGTCACGCGCGCTTAAAGTGTTTGTTTTCGAAAGATTCTAATCAAAGAGCACGTGATCGAGCCTCAGAGAGTTGAGTCTGACATGGACGCTAATCTGTCATGTGTTTTTATATATCTTATGGGTGCTGTTCGTCAATTCAGAGTAAGTGGATTGAATCTGATCTTTGCAGCGATCGTGTGTGTGATACGCGTGACCGCTGTCGATTATATTTTCGGTTATAACGGGCGTTATTTTCATATTTTTCAGTCTTTATAGCGATACTAAGCTGTATTTATTACCTTTATGCTTACTTATTTATGTTATTTATTTATATCTTGGTGTAGTTTATTTGTCAAAGTGTTCGTTTGAGGTATTCGAGTTGTAAGCAACTTCATGCGCATGCGCGTAAACCAGACATGCCCGCTGATATAACAAATCAAGCTGTTTACTGTTTAAACTAATATGAGATTATTTATTAGACTAATTTTTTTTTTTTTTTTTCTGTATGCATCATATCTTTATATAACACTTAATGTTATTATCATGTATAATTATTTTTATCCTGTATTTTCTGTTAGGCTGTCACTAATCATTATTTAATAATCGAGTAATCTGATTATTTTAACGAATAATTGAGTAATTGTTATTTGTGGTAGTTATAATAATAGACATAAGCCTTTAAAAATACATATGTAATAACAAGGCAGTCATATTTGGTTCAAATATAGCATCAAAAGCAAGTAATCATATGATTTTATAGAATAACACTGTTAAATAATATAAACCATCATCTTCTGTACGTAATGTATTATAACAAAGGCCTTGTGTTGTTACACTTTACAACTGATCAAATCCCTCCTTAATACTGGCCAAATGACATTTAATTCAAATGTTTACTTAATCTGTAATATTTGGCTACTGCTTTATGATAGAAATGCTACAGCCACTGTATTTTCTTGAACAAGAATATAAGGACATCAACAATATATAAGCTCAGAGGGTTCAAACTTTTATTTTGAAAAAATCACAATAAACAGTTTGCATATTTAGAAACATACTGATGTATTCTCCTCTGTTGGCATAGGTTTATAAATGATGTACCTCACAAATCTGATGCACAATTCAATGCTTAAAAATAGTAAGAAACAATATCTGATAACAAGAAATCATCAGTGATGAACAGTGAACTTGTGTTTATTACAGTTTCAGACCGGATAACTGACTGTAATATGTTTATAGTATGATTGCCTATTTTTCCATTAATTTACTATGGCAGTCATTTTTGAGCACAAAGACCCTGAGTGTGGCTACTTTTTTTCGACCACTTAGCCTTTTCAATATACCAAGTGCCATAAAAGTCACCAAGTTTTGTACCATTCCGTTAAAGCTACGATTTTTACAATTTTAAAATGTGAAATTTTTCGATCAAAAGTGACCGAAGAGGGTTAAAATCATGTCATCTATACATCCACACACTATGTCGTTTTAGTGTCCACACACTATCTTCCTTTACTCAAAAAGATGGAATAATTGTCACAAAAGTGTGTCACATTAATGATAAAAACTAAAGATATAACCACACTTACAAGGGATCATAATTATAGGAGTCATACCTGCTCATCAAAATAGTACAATCAAAATCTCCACAGTCTTTACTCTTTGCGCAAAATGTTTAATGGGGCATTGCTATGTTTGTTGAAGGAAACCCCGGGCATTAAGACATGTATGGCTTAATATAACATAAATGATGTCTTTTACTGAAATATATGTAGTAGAAAACCCATGAAAGATTTACGTTATTTAAAAAATTCACATAGTTTTATACATATTTTAGACAACGGGGGGCACCATTATTTTAGGTGTGTAGTGCATTCTGTGTTGATGATGTCAAATGGTTGCACTCGGTGACAATCAGGATGAAATAATATACAGACAAAATGTAACTTACTTGCTCCTCCAAAAAGAGGCCAGGCGATCTTTCTTTGATGACAGAGACCAAAGGCTGCTAACTGTCTATTTCCATTTTGGTGTTCAGTATTGTCGTGTCCATGTTCCTTCTCAAGCCGTTCCCTTTCATGTTTCAACGCAGCATCATTCAAATGCTGATCTTCTTGGTTTCTTCTCCATCATCTTTTTATTGTCAAACCGGGGTTTCCATGGGTCTTAACCCTCTGGAGTCTGAGGCTGATTTGGGGCCCTGGAGAAGTTTTGACATGCCCTGACATTTGTGCTTTTTTCAGTTGTTCATAAACATATTAATGACAAAAGTGTCATTACACTGTATTCAGCACAAACTAGGCTACAATAATATGTGAGGAACATGTATGTACATGTTTGTGTTTTTGAAGGAATAACGTTTATGTTTGGTTATTGAAAAAACAAAAAACTTAAGTCACTGATATAAGGCCACAAAACTAATATTATATATGTGTTCACAAGACTTCTGGGTATTGGAGGTTGTAGACTAGAGTTTTTGCTTCGAAATTACGTAAAAAATTACCCTGCCTACTCGTTCATATAAAACAGTAGAGAGATTTAAATTTTGTAAGATGCTTTTGTCAAGAAACACAGTATGCATGGAGGCGTGAATCTTCATGAATAATGCTGTGAAGCTGTCTTTCCACTGCATACGACATTCTCATCCAATTATCGCATTTCGCGCCCTAGCGGCAGTCGCACGGAACTTTCAAATTGGTTGTGAAGCAACCGTTACCCTCTGCTTATTCACCAAGGTAAACTGAATGATTTTAATTGAATGTAACGTTAATGCATATATGAATATATACATACAAAGCAAATGACCCTCAATATTTCTAAAATAAAAAAAGTAGATTTTATAGGGCTAATCAATGTAAAAATTTATTTAATAATTATAAAAAATCTTTTTTTCTGACATAATTATTAATAACTACCATTTTACAGAAATAGTGTTTACAGAATAGCATTAAAGTGTTAAAATATTGGTAATTCTAACTTCGTGCTCATAGTTTTGCCAGTCGCATATGGTCCAGTCGCAGAAGTTCAAATATTTAAACACATCCGAAGCTCAAATCGAATCTGAAATTTCCGCATTTGCATATGATCAGAACTTCACGCAGCCCCCGTACTACTCTCCACTGGAAATTAATGACTTCCGGTCCAACGGCTGTCGTTTGTCGTGTGCAGTGGAAAGGCGGCTTGAGAGGACAAAGACCCGCGTAATGAGCCCTTTCAGTCAGGCAGGCTATGTGAAAAATCCCTCAGATAACAGGATCATATCAGCTGTATTAACGTAAATATAATGTCCACTCTTGACAAAAAAACATGATTTTTGTGATGTCATGCATGCGCGTATTATTGCACATCATGTAAAGAAAATTTTGTATAGGGTTTTTATAGTTTAAATTACAGTACCAGTCAAAAGATTGGATGCAATACTATTAATGTTTTTAAAAGAAGTCTCAAACCAAATAATGTTTTTTTATTTTAATATACTTTATTAATGTGCAGTTGACAAACTATACATCATTAAAAAGATCTAAGACTCAAGCTTCACATTTTGACCACTGTTTTACTTTTATAGTGACCGTAATTTGTTAATAGCCTATGCGTCAGGAGTTATGAATATGAAAAACTGAGTCGTTACCTTTGACAAAACAACATCCATCAGGGGTTTTAGCTTAAAAGCATGCACATTTGAGGAAATATTGATGGATTCTCATATGTTTATGTCAATTTTCTATACAGAGGAGTAATATTTATTCAATATTTATTGTCATCACTATGAACGCTGGATACTGTGTTTTCAATTCATACTTGCAGCCGGAGGGCGCTCTGTGCACCTTTAGTCCACAAATGACTCAGTGAAGAACAGGCCATGTGACATTCCAGGAACTAACCGAACTAACAGAGCTTCCAGAGATCGCTAACCATGGCTATAACAAGCAGATAAACACTTTTCAAGACAATAAATACACGATTGAGACGATGTATGCATGTATTGCCTCAGAATTTGCCTCAGAATAGTGCTCGCTCCATGGGCGTGGCCACATTAGTGGATAATGAGCTGAATCATGGGCGTCTGACATGTCTCTTTTTATACAGATTACATAAACAGAGAATGTTTGTTTTCGATTTGACTGACATTATTTAAAAACTGACATTTCAATGTTTCTTTAGACAGAAGTCTCATTTTTTTGTGATTAGTATTCACTAAGTTACACTTCATTTTCTGAGAACTATCAGATTGGACTTCATTCAGAAGGAGACGACAGATCTGACCTTCTACAATTTAAGGCCTTAGAAATGTCTTAAATTGAAGCAGAAAGTCTTAAATTCAGTATCATGGCATTAAATTAGGGCCATGTGATTCCCGCAATGCAGAAAACAGTTACGGAATCAATTAATAAAGAATTTACTGTATAATGTGGAATGACATGGAATCTGTCAACTTTTGGATGAAAAAAATCAAAATAGGACTGACAGAGCTCGACATTGTGCGCTTGTCCAGGACAAGTGTATCTTTGAAGGATCAAGTGAAAGAGAATTTTACTTGCCCAACCAGACAATAGCCTGATTAAACGTCAGTAACACACAAACCTATGGAATCGCCAAATCATGAGAATGATTCTGCACTCGGTGACTGATGGTGGACAATAATATGCAGTACACTGTACTGACGGAAGGTTGCGCTGTTGAGTATTTAAAAAAAAAAATTATAACATTATTTAAATGCAGTTGTAATTTTTCAGTTCACTTTGATTGGTTACAGCCCTAGTGTCTTATTATTCAAATTAAATTTCTTGATCAAATTTAAAATGTAAGATGAAGCATATATTTAATAAGAAGAGGGGAAAAAAGCCATTCATAATAGTAAAAAAGTGGGCCTCGAGGTAAATATCACAAATGTGTAGATTTAAATGTCAAAGGTGATAGAACACTGATGAGAATATTGCTTCAGACAACAACAAAAAATTTCTGGACAAACAACTTTTTTTGAAGGGCCTGCAATAACGCGGTTTGATCAGTGGCGCGCTGTAAGCGCAATACTGTAATGCAGATTAAATTGAATAAGTTAATTTGTACACTTTCGCTGATGGGATATTGATCCATAATAATGATGCTGATGATTATATTAATAATAATAAAATGGTAGAACAGTTCAGTGACATTGGTAAATGATACGTGCCAATAGAATCATCCACACGACCCTGGTAGTGGATTTTTTTTTCTTACCTCAGGGTAAGATTTTAGAATTTTAAAATTTGTTTCCCTTTTTTGTGCATGTTGGTGCTAAAGCTAGCATGCTCCACAATTTACATGACTAATTAATTAACTTAAATGTATGTTAAAAATACCAGACTAACAACATTTTAAAAAGTTAAATCTTTTTATGTAAAACAACTAATACTATTACTTTTATAAAGTAAAACAACTACTACTATTAACATATACTTATTAATATAAATTTGTTTAAACTAAACTATTTGAATAAAAACTTTTTTGTGAAAGGCTAAGGATGTTGGTGCTACGCTTCCCTGGTACAAGGTAGCAGGTATGACGAACTCAGAGAAATCCGCAGACAGGAGGAGGAGATCAGTGCCCTGCTCAGACACACCGACAATTTCGGCTACGACCGACTCCGGTATCCTCTCAGCAGTCTGGATTTTGACAAAACTTCAATTTACATTCCGGTATACATCATCTTAAAAGCACAATGAGCTTATTGATGTATCAATGACGTAGGGTGTGACACCCTACTAGAAAAATGAAATATTGCTATAGCAGAATGATAGCAACCATGTAACCAGGAATGAGAATGATTAATGCTACATTTATAATGCTAATCAATTTTTATTAGATGCTATTAAAAGGATCGTTCACCCAAAAATGAAAATTTGATGTTTATCTGCTTACCCCCAGGGCATTCAAGATGTAGGTGAATTTGTTTCTTCAGTAGAACACAAATGATGATTTTAACTCCAACCGTTAGTCTGTCAGTCGGATAATACATGTCAATGGTAACAAAATATATAAGAGTAAAAAAAAAACACGACAGACAAATCCAAATTAAACCCTGCTGCTCATGACAACACATTGATGTCCTAAGACATGAAACAATCGGTTTGTTTGAAAACGTGCTCTGATGATGGAAGCAATCTCTCGCGTATATATCTCAATGTATGCGAGAGATCACTTAAAAAGAATGGGCTTTATTAAAAGATTTACCTCAGAAAATGAACTATCCTGTCAGATTTTTTTTTTTTTTAAGTATGTTCAAGTACTAGATCCAGTTCAACAACCATCCGAGACTACCATGATTGGAGCTACATCAACTAAAGAACAAGCACACTTGATGTATCAAGATAAAATGGAAGTTCACCAATATTCACAATCGACAACAGCAACTATACGTCCTGAAGTCTCCCTGAACTGCTGTGAGCTTGAACGTCATGTGCAACCATCCGTCTATTTTGAGAACAAAGCTCTGTCAAACAAAGAACAATGTCTGATGTCTCACAACAGTATGTTCAAGTACTAGATCCAGTTCAACAACCATGTTTTTTGCTGCTGTGCGCGGTCCTTTCAGAAGGCTTGTAACTGTAAGTATATTTAAAAGTTTATTAAATTATTTCATCGGCATATTAATGTAACAATGGAAAATAAACGAGGGATTTCGTTTATCCGACAAAATGCTAAAGCTGCTACTGTTAGCAAAATTTTGACAGCATTGCAGGTAACCGAATGAATCACGTGCAAGTTAATTTTTTTATTATCATTTGCAAACATAACAAAATAGTATAATATAATTTGAGTTATTCCAATAATATATTCCAATAATATAATTTATTGTCCGTTTTATACATTTTTTAGAATTTAGTTAATTTTAATGCAGCCTTCCCGGATCAATCCAATAAAAGAAGACAGCACTTTGGAGTGCATAGTGCAAACTAAGTCAGAGATTAACATAGCATAAACGTAACAAACAACGTTTAGCATAACCACAAAAAAAAATGCTGTCATTTAGGGCCACCAACTCTCATTCAAACTCACTGTTCTCACGCCACACGTCCATTTTCTCACGCAGTGAAAGTTATATCGCAGAGCAAAGTGTCACAGATCCCTTGTCTCCCGGACTCCATTACCCATAATCCTCCTGTCTCCACACCTGCACTCACTTCCCTTGTCTTCTCCTCTTCATCACGGATTGCCTGCACCTGTTCCTGATCGTCAGCACACCCTTTATAATGGACTCACTCCCTTCACTCCTTGTCTGTTCTTAATGTTATCTTATATGTTTGCATATGTGTTTGGTCGTTGTGTTACCCCTTCGTGTGAATAAATACCCTTTGTTTGTGGAAGTCTGTTAATGCCTCTTCTCTGCAACACCAAACCGTAACAGAAGAACAGACCAACACCGACTGGATTTCCACAAATCAAGGATGGATTTTTTTCCTCCTCTCCGAGGCTCCTGCTCCTCCCGTGCCTCCCACACCCATGACTGCTGCAGACCGCCTTATAGGACTTCTGCAGTTTGGACGTTCACTGGAGAGGTATGTGGAGGAGTTTGTTGAGTTAGCGTATTTGACAGGCTGGTCAGATGCTCGTTTAATCGCCCTGTTTCTGGACAGACTGGACGAGAGCACAATCCGTTTTGATGAACCTGACGATTATGTTTCCTTAAACGATACTATTAATTTAATTTTGTATTTAAATGGCTCCAAATTCCTTGTCGAAGAGGAAGTGCTCGTCTCATCCAGTTCCCCCAGAAACACGGGTGGCCTGGCCAGTTTGTCAAGCTCTGGCTTCCTCCACATACCCTTCCAGTGAACTGTTCCCTTGTGTCCTGCTGGACCCACTAACCTCCACTGAGTCCAGAGGTCAAAAGAAAAGGAGGAAGAGGAAGAAGGCCAAGCCATCTCCAATCTCCGTCGAGCCCTCTCCAGTCTCCGCAGAGCCGGTTTCTCCAGTCTCCGCAGAGCCAGTTTCTCCATTCTCAGCAGAGCCAGTTTCTCCAGTCTCCGCAGAGCCCTCTCCAGTTCCTGTGGTGATTTTAATTGTATACGAGGGGATGGATTGGACCCCTCTTCCAGCCGTCTCCGAGCCCTATGCTCCGGCCGCCGCCGAGCCAGCCGCTCCAGTAGCTGCCAACGAGCCAGGATCTCCAGTCTCAGCAGCCGAGTCAGTATCTCCAGTCTCAGCAGCCGAGCCAGCAGCTCCAGCCCTCTCCGAGCAGGCAGCCCCAGTCTCCGGCGAGCAAGCAGCCCCAGTCTCCGGCGAGCAAGCAGCCCCAGTCTCCGGCGAGCAAGCAGCCCCAGTCTCCGCCGAGCAAGCAGCTTCTGCCCTCGCCGAACCCGCTCCATGCCCCTTCGAGCCCGCTCCAGTAGCCCACGAGCCCACTTCTGCCTGCAAGCCCACTCCATGCCACAGACCAGTTAAGTCTTCCCTAAAACTCCCCAATAATTTTTTTTTGGGGGGGGGCCCCAGTACCTGTGGGAGGGGAACTCCTGGGCGGGGTTTCGGGGTCTCCAGAGCCTACCAAGGCTCCAGACCCACAATGGCCGCCCTCGGACATTGACCCGCAATGGCCGCCCACGGACATTGACCCGCAGTGGCAGCCCACGTCTCCTGACCCTCCATGGCCTGCCTAGTTTTAGTGTTTGTATATATATAAAATCTAGAGAGGGGCATTTTTCAAAAGAAATGCACAATATTACATATTTTTACTGTTATTAAAAAAGTTATTAAAAAGTATTTAAGTATGTTATAAAAGTATTTATGTTATTAAAAAGTTATTATTAGAATTCCCAGACTTAAAAACACAGTACCAGTCATTGTAACAGTTTGACTATTGATGACTTCTGAGGAGGAAAGGAAACCTGAAGGAGATTGGTCTGTTCATTTGGCGTGAAAATCATTAAAAATACACTTAAAAATGGAATAATCAAACAAAGCCCATTGATCAATCAGAGTAATATTGTTAGATTAATCGATTATAAAAAAATAATCATTTGTTGCAGCCCTAGTTGCTAATACAACTCATTGTGTGCTTCCTAGACATTGACATTAAGAGAACATATTGATGTTATGTTCCCTTCAATTTATCCCTTTAATTTTCTTTAATTGGTCTTAAAAGGGTCTTAAATTTACCTTCATAAAACCTGCAGAAACCATGCAAACTCACTACATCTAGCAATGTGTAATTTTTGTCTGTGATTGCCCATTTTAAATTTGAAGCTCATCGTCCAACCCTTGCATCCTGTGTCACAGCCAAGTTCCCTTAGACATGGATGTCTGAAAACTAACACAACTGCCACTTGTTCAATTTCAGAATCATTTGGGTAAGCTTTAAGGCAGTACATTGTTTCTGCCTACTTCTCCAGTAATTTTATCTTGACATCTCGTATAACCTCCATGGTAGTGTTCTGTTTTTCAGAGCCAACGCTCCTCCCTGACTGTGGAAGAAGGACCAACAAATTGGAAGTAGATGCTTGCTGTGTCTAGGCTAAAATCAGTGTCAGAACCTGTGCTTTCATTTCTTCTGGGTTCTGCTTCTGATGCAGTTTTGAACATTTCCCAGATAATTTCAGTGTGATCTTATCAGATGGATGTTCTTCTATGTTACTCAAATTGAAAAGCTGACCACCAAAATCAGGGTTCTCATACTGGATCACAAAGTTTTGATACATTTTCAATTTCTATGAGCTCATCTACTGATAATGGCACTTTGGGAAGTGTCAGCTTTGTTATGCACTCTTGAGTCACTCGCAGCAACATTGTGGTTTTGAGGAGGAAGATCGGTAGTCCTGCAGAGACCTGTACGGATTCATCCTCAGGGAAAAGCTGAGCGAATCACAGGTACATAGCTTGATGTACCAGGCGGTGTTTGCAGCCAAGCACTGTCTTGATGGAGGTGTCTTCCACCGTGACATCAAGCTCGAGAACTATGTGATCAACACGTTGACGAATGGTCAAACTGACAAAGTCGCATTTGCGAGTCGGCTTTTTGTGTTCAAAACCCATTTAAAGAAACTGTGCTTTGCCTTGAAACACACTGTCCAGAACTCCACTCGAGGAACAAAATGCCGTATGAAGCATGGGTAGTGTTCCAGGAAATGGTGTTTTGGGTTAATTTTTTCATTTGGAAACACTTCTGTAAAAAGTTTGCGATGTTCAGATAGTTTAGATCTTTTAAGATCCATCAACTGTTGCCATACTCTCTCAGTTTCTGGAATAATGTGGCCAATCATGAGCGGTATGAGCCAATGTGTCCAATTTTCATGGCCATTTCCACCAGTGTTTTTTGTTTTGTTGGAGAAGCAGTAAGGGAAAGACTGAATTACACTGTTCAAGACAGTGACAACAGTTCCTTTGATATTTTCTCCAAACTGATCTACATACAAACCCTCTCTTTCAAGTGTCTATTACAGCACTTCTCAAAGTCCGGACTCCGGTCCGGATCCGGACCCGGAGGGAATTCAATCCGGACCCGCCTCCATTTCGTATTTCAACAGCAGTAATTGTGTGTAAGGGATTAAAAATCTGGATTTCCTACTTTGATAAACGCATGTCAAAATCATTTGTTTAGTGTTTTATGTCTTTTTGGAGATGGTCCGAAATGAAAGCGAAGGCGAGATATTTAAAGTTTTCCTCCGTGATTCAGTTGCCATGACATCCAGTGAGCTGCGACGCGACACTTCACGCGCAGTAAGCGTTTGGTTTGAATGGGTGTGGAGCAGTGGTTCTCAACCTGCGGCCTGGCACAAATGTAAATGCGGCCCGCGATATGCCGACCATCATAATAATAATAATAATAATAATAATAATAATAAAAAGCAAACAATTTATTTTTGTTTTAAAATTTTAATTAAAGTGAATTAAAAAAAAATATAAATGAGCTATAATGCTTTATTTGTCGTATAAAATAATTTTGGTGAGCATTTATTATTTTCAGACATCAGGCAATGTAGGCTAATGACGCAATCACTCAGTTAACGAAACACAAGTGCGCGCTTAGGAAGAATTCAAACAGTAGCCATTAATTTTGTAAATTTAAGCCTCAAAATGGTCAAATTTGTTATTAAAGGAGAAAAACTAAATGTTGAAGATAAAATGAAGGAACACATGCAAACAACAAGAGTCGCAGCATCAGCAGCAAAGGTAAGAAGAATGGAAGAATGAGTTTGCTGTTAGGCCTAATGAGCGAGATGGGCAGCCTTCCTGTTTGCTCTGTAGTAAAGTACTTGACAAGCAAAACCTACAATTTCAAAAGACTGAACTGTGAATTCGATGTGTTTGTTTGATGTATTTTAAATCAGTAAAATAACCGCATACACATCAGCGCACCCGCGGCTGGATGAGCCCAACTCTGCGCGCGCTCGCGGATCCGACGCTGCGCGAGGGATTGCGACATGACAGAATGCTTGATATCGTCATTGTAATTAGCCTACAGTGCGCTCAGTGTTGTTTGTAAAAAGAGCTGAGTAACGTGATTGTTTGGTGACTATTGCGATGATGTTGAAGAGAGTCATAAAGTCATACAGAATTAAATAGCAACTTAAAGTGATTGTGTTTGTGTGTTCATTGAGCATTACTGATTATTATTATAAAGCTAATGTCAGTAAGTTAGTTTTTATTTGTTATTTATTGTGTGCAACATCTTGGTATAATAATAGTATTATCTGCTAATACCATAACATTAAATCTGATTGGTTTGCATTGGTGACGTCATATGTAAATTAGATGCGGACCGTGAGACTTGCACTTGGACCATTGTGCGGCCCACTGGGAAAAAAGTTTGAGAACCACTGGTCTATTATCTTATGTATTATTATCTGAAGCATTCTGAAGTAGAATCAGACCAATTATCAGAATCTGAAAAACAAAAAAGTGTGCTCTCAAAGTAGATCCAACGTTTCCCTGACATTAACTAGATATTAAACTAGGTCACATTCAAATTTGTCCCGCCACAGTCTAAAAATGAACCGAAAATGTCCAGAATAATGTCCAGACACAAACTGGGCACAACAGGTGTTCATTTCTCTCTGTAGTAGGGCTGGGCGATATATCGCATGCGATTCTCACGCGCATTTCGTCAGTAAAGCCGGTTCCCTGATTACCGCTAAATCGCCATCACCTGCTTTCAAATGGAGCAGCATTTAATAGACAGAGCCGTAGATCACTGATAAGCCACGCAATATCACGTTCATTATCGGAGGCGATATCAGGGAACCGGCTTTACTGACGAAATGCGTGTGAGAATCGCATGCGATATATCGCCCAGCCCTACTCTGTAGCGCAGTGAGGAGAATCAAATGCTCGAAACGTTACAATCTGTGCCCTGGATGGAGTTAGGAGCACTTTAGCTGTATAACCTCAACTTAAATCTGACAGTGCCTCCTCAAAAAAAATAGGATGAGAAAATAATCCATATTACATATAAAACAACACAAATATTGACAAATTATGACATTAAAAAGAGCGCAAGTCACACATATTTCTTAAGTAACACTGTCCACCAGTGACACCCGCAGGTAAAGTTACACAGAGGAGTCATGCCCTTTCCACTCATAGGAAACCATAAAAAATCTTCAGACCCCCGGTGTGTGGGGGGTAATTGAGAATGAATGGGGGAAAGTCACGTGAGAGGAGGCAATGTCTCCATCGTTCTATGATTGGATGTGATTGGATGATTGATTGGTGATGATTGGTTTGTGCGATAAATCCCACCTCTCGTTGACGTGGGCGTTCCACGCGTCAGTTTGACTGAACAAATGATGGCGTCAATGGGAAGACTAATTGAAAAGTAAGTAAACAGATCACCCAGTTAGATATCACCGCTTTATGTCACGTCAAAATCAAACTTGAAATGGACTGAAAACATGATGACTGCTGGGATTTTTTTTTAGTGCAATCAGCTTGGTGAAATTAAAAATGCAATTCGTGTCTGTGACAGACGGTGTTTACGGATCATGACTGATGATCCAAAACAGTTTAAGTTGACTATTTAAAAAGAAAAACATCACATTTTTTAAATTATTATTGCCTTTAGTTATTATTTTGGAATGTAGAAATGCTTAAAACACCAACTTGATGAGATTGACTTGGTTTTGATTAATAGCACATTTATTACAATACATTGTTAATGTAAAATTACAAAATAGAATTGTATTATTTCATGTAATGTAAAGTAATGTTCGTTTAACAAGGAAGATGTGTCAACGTTAAGAGTAATGCACATGAATTTACATTGATTCATAAATAAATAAAAAATGTGCCTCCTCATTTCAGAACACCACTGTGACGCATCTATAATGTGTTAAATGTAGCAAAACGTAAAACAGCCAGAGTTCGGCTAATGTACTGAATGTTGTATGTTTCTGTCAGTGGATGTGCGTTCTGGCTTCCCAATGCGTTACAAAAACAGTGATGATCAAAAAAACGTGGACAAAACAGTCACTCCTTGTAAACTTGGTTCACTGCGAGTGCCGTACGCTCAAATATGAGCATTTACGCCATCATCACCCGGGTGTCGATAACACGCGAGCGCAGGTGAGCCCTGAATCTGTGTTTAAACTAAACTCATTTACGCTTTGCCAATTTAAACATTTAAGAAAGAGAACTTGTGTGCGCTCATTCGAAGCAGAATATTGAGTTCTCTTTCAAGTCTTGCACTTCAACAGACAAATTCAAACAAACATTATGTCTGGGTAAGTATCATGTGTGTTCAGTGTGTACTGGATCCGTGCATTATGTCTTAAAGTGACAGCAGCCTAATATAATTTTAATGTTCATCAAATGATTGAATAGTTTTTGTAACT
This sequence comes from Megalobrama amblycephala, assembly GCF_018812025.1. NCBI lineage: Eukaryota > Metazoa > Chordata > Actinopteri > Cypriniformes > Xenocyprididae > Megalobrama > Megalobrama amblycephala. Next base: position 24,538,653 of record NC_063057.1, on the reverse strand, counting down.
TTATTAAGGATTCATCTTTAATTTATACAGTCAAATCTGCTGTTATTTTACATTTGATTACTTTGTTCAAGTTCTGTACCTGAAAAACATGAAACGCACTCTTTATATTGTGTTTTTGCTATATTGTATTTATTTGTGTTAATTATTTCTTCTTATTTTCTTTTATTTTTATTTTACATGCCCCATACACCCCTAGAGGGAACATCACCCCCCCACCACAGTCTCACTCAATCCTGTGGGAAACACTGAGATCTGTTTAAGAAAAAAACACAAATGTGAATGATTAGGTTCATAAAAGGCAAATTAATGAATGAACAATGAAATAGACAATGAATTACATATATATATGTATAGGGTTGGTGACTTGTTCATTTTCTTTGTGCTGATTTTAATGATTTTGTTAAATAATGCAGCAGTTTCAGCATGATACTGACATTATGCCTCATTGTAGAACTGACAGGATTTGTATAGTTAAACTTAGTTTTTTTTTTGTCATTTGGCGAAAGTATCTTTAATGGGGTTCCCAACCGTTATAAGAACGCTTATCTTTCGTCCTGTAACTACAGGTTAATTCTGACCTTTTGAAAGGTCATGCATTCAAAACATCAGAATTATGCATTACCATTTTAAAGGTCCCGTTCTTCGTGATCCCATGTTTCAAACTTTAGTTAGTGTGTAATGTTGTTGTTAGAGTATAAATAAAATCTGTAAAATTTTAAAGCTCAAAGTTCAATGCCAAGCGAGATATTTTATTTAACAGAAGTCGCCTACATCGAACGGCCAGTTTGGACTACATCCCTCTACTTCCTTCTTTAATGACGTCACTAAAACAGTTTTTTGACTAACCTCCGCCCACAGGAATACACAAGAGTTGCGTTTGTAGAGTGTGTTTGTCGCCATGTTGTCGAAACGCTGTTATTTTCATCCCGCAGTCCAATCACCGGGTCTGATTCCGGCTCAAATTGATAGGGTAAAATTAAAGACATGTTTACAATAACACTGAGCGCGTGCATCTCCACGTTATGGTAAGAGGCGTGACCTTTCCGGGCAAGAAGCGCTAAGCTGCTGTCGAATCACAACACAGGAACCGCTGGCACAATCAGAACTCGTTACGTATTTCTGAAGGAGGGACTTCATAGAACAAGGAAGTCATCAGCCCGTTTTTATGACAGTGGAAACAGCGGTATACAGATAAGTAAATTATGTGAAAAATACTGTGTTTTTTTACACGCAAAACATCAATACATGTTATATTGCACACTATAAACACAATCAAAGCTTCAAAAAAACACGAAAAACGGGACCTTTAAAATAAGTATTTACAATATTTACATTTAAGTCAACATTAAATCAATACACTGGGTGTGTGGGATTAATCACCATAAAGTGTTAAATGTGTATTCTCACGAGTAATAATTTCTCAACACCTTGAGTGGTTAAAATGAAGCACTAACACAGAGTTTGTTTTGACACTAGCAAAGATGGACCTGTATGTTCACCCGGGAGTGATCATTGTAACGCCCATGGTGACAAATCCCCCAACATATGTTTGCTGTGTGGATGGCAGACTGTCTGGGAATACCGGGTGCTGTAAGGCTTTGGTTTACAGGAAGTGTTTGGCTGCAGTGGGGGAGAGAAGCTCACCAAGCACTCTTTGTGTTTGTTTTTGTTTACATTTATTCTTCTACTATGTCTGTGATAGGGAAAACTCCTCATCCCTTCCCCATCCCTAAAACAAAAATGAAGGTGTACCTGGGCATAGACATTGGAGACTGATGACGTGATTTCATTGCTGTATGTAAATGTGGTCAATCATAATGTTTTGAGCACCCCACAGACTCGGAGCATTTCCTCTCGTCAGCATACTGGCCGTATACTCCACAGACACCTGGAACCAGTCTTGGTGGTGGTACGTTCCTTGGGCTGTGTTGCCTATTGAATGGATGCTCCACCTTTGAGGAGGGATTGGCAGTGGTGTAGATAAACTATTCAGGGACATCTACGGTGGTGACTGTAAGCGATTTGGCTTGCCAGGATAGCTTTGGGAACGTGATGTGTGAGAAGAGAGGCTGAGTTTCAAAGGAGGATCTGGCTATACTCTTGGTGTGTGTGTGTGTGTGTTCAGTTAGATGCGTGAAATGCAGAGCACAAATTCAGAGTATGGGACACCAAACTTGGCTACGTCACTTCAATTTCACTTTTCACGTTAACCCTCTGGTGGTGACAAACACACTGACGCATTTTCGCTGTATTTTCTTGTATATTCACATAACAATCATTGTCATTTATGGTCATACAGATAAAAGCAATACATCATTTGAAACTGTCGACTTTTGTATGTATTCAAAACAAAACATTCTGCTTTTGTAAAATAAAGAAAACAAACTGCGCATTCTGCCGTCTCTGTCTTTGTGAACTTTTTTCTGGAGCATGTCAATAAAATGAAACAAAACTCGGCGAATATTTGTTACACAGACATGAACAATATATCTTTATAAACATGTAATTATCTACTTTTATATGACCTAATTAGAAATGAAAACAAATATTATCTGTTTATGTAATCTGTGTGAAAAGAGAGAGATGTCCAGTTGTTTGTGAACACACCTACGGAGAGCGCGGGCTTTTCAAACGCTAATGTTTTGAGGTGGTCCATGCAAACAGTGTCAACGTCCAGATCAACTCGGTAATAATCATCAAGTTTAATCAGATTCATGTACTTTACATCATCTTGGAACATGGTGAGGAATAATCCTGGAATAACAACCTTGTATAAAAGCAGATTTTTCCCTAACAATATCCAAGTGTATCAACATGTCTGGTTACAGGATCTATTAAATGTAAACACTGGGCGATACTGAAATTTGTCAGTTCATGATTCATCAGATGATAATATATTCTAATGTTTATGAATGATTAATTATATTGCTGTTCTCATTATATGTTAATGTACAATTTACTGAGAATTTTCTTTGTTTATGTGTGGATTTACTTGTGCAAGAGGTCACATATCTAATTTATTAATCTTTTCTAATGCACTATTTAACCAACTTTCTGAATCATCTGGATCAAAAACGTTGAACAAGTAATTTAGTTTGTTTATCGAATTCATCTGTAGTATTGCAATTATGTTTTAGCCTACACAGTTGACTAAATGGCAAACTGTTTAAGAGGAGTGTGATGAAAACTGTCCATTGCTAATATTTACTTCTTATCTGTAGGAAATACTTTTGTATGTAATAATCCTTCTATCTTGGTTAACTTTACGTCCAACAAATGTATTGTATCACAACTTATCCATTGTGAATTTAATTGAAGGAACCCTCAAATTAATAAAAGACACAAATGTATCTAAATCCATTTTTGAGCCTGACCATATCATGGAACAATCACGGATAAATCACATCCAAATCTTAATATATGAACACAAAGGATTGTTGTTGTGGATATAATCTCGCTCAAATTTAAACAAGAATAATTTGGTGCTATCGGGGTACCCATCGCTGTTCCTTGAGATTGTAAATAAAAGTCTTTTTCAAATAAGAAATCATTTCTTGTTAAGACTAATGTCGTAAGATCTGCTATAAACTCTATCGGTACTCTGATATCATCAGCTTTACAGTAAAACTTGAACACATTCAAACCCGCTTCATTAGGTATATTCGAGTAAAGAGAAGAGACATCAAGTGTTACAAGCCAATCCATCGTGTTTATAGAAGGAATCTGTGGTATCTTTTCAATTCGATGGCTGTACTTTTAAGTAGTACTCACAAATACCAAAAGTGGATATTTAACACAACCTGCTGGACAGCTGACATCAAAAACAGATTTAAGAGACACACCAACAGACACTATCCTGTAAAGACAGAAAAAGACCTTTCAATTGATGACCATCCTCCAAATTAGTGGTCATGGAAAGCGTCGTTTAAGACTAACTTGACACCCGAGGAGGAACTTTGAAGGCAAAATGGAGAGGACTTGAGTCATCAGGCAAAAAAATAATTTGCTCTGTACATATTCATCCTAAATCAGGCCTTGACATGTTCTGGCAAAGACTTGAGGAAAGTTATGGAGATGGTGAAGCATGCATTGCTGAAAAAACTAGAGGACTTCCCATGGCTGAGCATGTTGGGCAGTTTGTGACTATGTCAAACAGATGCCTCCACAACAGCGACTGGAGCCGTCTCCGGCCCATGAGCCATTGACTCTGAATGGCAATGACATGTTGGATTTATCCGAGCTGGCACCAAGACCTGCACATAAGTCTTGTAACTGTAACTCCTGCAACTGTACGATCATATCGAGCAGCTGTCATCGAGAGTGGTGCGTGTTTTGGGCTGTAACCCGGGCCAATGACACTGCAGAGCACCAACACATCCCTGGTTGGGATGGGCGATTGTGCCATTTGATGCAGGCAAGCGTAAGTGGATTGTCAAGCAGCACAGGACATCCATACAGCACATTATAGTTTCACACTGGAGGAGTGCAGGACATCCTCACATACTTTAAAACAGATGCAGAGCTACGGGTCAGTAAACTCCCTAAATATTATGGTTTTACGGGACAGCACTTAATTTACTATTTGTCTATTTTACAGTTCAAAACCGTGTAATTTGAAGGTTTATGCTGTAGTAATTATGATTCATAACCGACAATTTTATACACTGTAAAAAACATGTTAATAATAATAATAATTATTTGAGAAATGTAATTTTAACAGTAAGGCTCTGTTATGCAGCACTTAGTTTGACAAAAAGTTTGTTTAATGCCATATGATTATTAAAGAAAAATTAATCTAATTAAAGCATTAAAATGGAATTCAGAAAACTTAAAACAGAATTTGGTAAAAAATAAAATGGATTTTTTTTTTTAGGGTCCCAAAAAAATTACATTTTTTATCAAGCTTTTAATAAATTGTTATTAAACTGTTTAAGTTTCATGATTTCAATTAATTGGACTTATGTTTATGCTTTTTGATTGCTGAAATGTTATTTTTTTCTTTTTGCTCTAGATGTATAAGTAGTTCTGTACGGTCTCAGAGAAACTGACTAAAATATAATTTCCTCTACAGAGGACAAAACTCCATAGCTGGGAGTCAGGAGGATATCTGGAGCTCCGCGCCTGTGGCCGCAGTACAGTCGCTCGAGCTCGTGTCTTTTATCGTCCATCAGTTCAGTGAGAATCCCATCAATGCAGAGACTTTCTCCTGAGGAAACACTGTGAGTCTTTACAGAGCTTCATGGCGAGAACTAGCGAACTCTCTCGTACTGTAGCAGCGATGGAGAACAGCTCGACAGGTGAATATGTTTTCCAAACGTAACTAGAAATCACTTTCTTTTTCTTCAGAAAAACAGCCCAAAAGCATGAAGAGTCGCTTCTTTTCATTCTTCAGAAACGCTCTGGATGTGAAACGTCGAGGCAATAAAGAAGCCGATCTACAGCCTCCGTTGGACACAGATTCAGCGGATCCACAGCCGGGTCCATCTCTCAATGATCCAATGGATTTTCTGGATCTGACTGATCTTCTTCCGTCATTTCCAGAATCTCCAGGTGCTGCTTCAAAGGAAAGAGAAGATCCATCCTGGTTAAGAGCCGTCTCTTGCCCGGGACCATCTCCCCGTGAGTATTTGACCTTTTCTTGCTCTTCCACTGAGTGTTTCACACCAGAGTCTAGTTTGTCTAGTAAGTCTGTGTATTTAAACACACGCAGTATTGTCTGATCCTTCATCTGCCATTCCCAAAGTAACGTGATGATGAATGTAGTACTTTTGATCCACAGTGTTGGGGAAGCTACTCTGAAAATGTAGTTTGACAAGCTACAAGCTACTCATATATTAAAGTAGTTAAACTACATTCAAGCTACCCTTTTGAAAAAGTAGTTAGCTATACTACAAGTTACTATCAAAAAGTAGCTAGCTACATTGAAACTACTTTTAATTTTTTTTTTTTTTTTTTTTTTTAATGACAGCTTATTACAAATAACTGGATAATTGTTAATGAACAATGTTTAAGTAATATGTTTGGGGTTTAAAACAAAGCAATGCACTACAATTACAATTTCAAAGCGTACTGTTTTATTTTGTAAATATATCATTGTAATATATCAAAAGATACAATAGGCCTCCTCAAATGTAGCCTATATCTCACACTGACTCTCTTTGCATGCTTTATATATAATACATTCAGAATTTTAATATAAGTTTTGTTTTTCATGCTATGAGAGGACTGACCACCAATTGCACTCTGCAGTTTCAGAAGTGATTTCTACATATAAATGCAGGATTCATGCTCAAAATTGCTACCATAACCATAACACGGGACAAAAATATGTAATAATAAGAATAATAATAAGCAATGTAAATGCAGACTAGAAAAATATTATAATTTTTGTATCAATATTTTTTTAATTCTATTCCAATTATTTGTAAAATGACTTAAAATCTTAAATGTCTCACTGTACATTGCTAATCCTGTTATGGTGGAGCCGTTGTTTACACATTACATCTGCACTTTACTATAGCACCCTCACTTATTTAAGAAGCACCCTCGATGATTTGATTCTGGAACCGGACATGCACTTAAACCGAACAGGGTGTTGTGGCGAATTTCGACCCCCTGCCAAATTAATACCACCCTCGTTGAAGTCGCCGGAACTTAAATTGGATACACAGAAAAATGCAGGATAAACTCATAAGTGCACTAAACTATATCGCGATTTTGTTTTCTGTTCAATTGACGGATGCTTTGCCAATATTATGACGCAAAACACCGCGTTAGTGAATTAGGTTCATTATAAAACTGGCGGGACAGATTAGACTAGGCTGGTCAGCACTGTAATAAAATAGTTTGCATACATTTGATATAGACTGCAATAAAGCAGATCAATCAATTTAAAAAGGCTATTATTCACCTGTATGTGCTTGAAGTCTACGACAAAGACAGCGTTTTAATCATTTGTTTATAAATTAAGCGTAACCTTTACTAATCAATTCATGCAGTGTGAACCCACTCCTGTCCTTTACATAATCAGAAGATCTCTTCTCGATAAACTGTAAAGCCGCAAGATGCGTGATATAACAATAGATGGCGGTAACAGGCTTGTAGCTTGATGTACTAGGTGGTGTTTGCAGCCAAGCACTGTCTTGATGGAGGTGTCTTCACCGTGACATCAAGCTCGACAACTACGTGATCAACATGGCGACGAACCGTCAAACTGATGGTGAAGTCGCCGAAAGTGGCAATACGGGCAGTTCATTGGTGAGTCGGTTTTATTGTGTTACTATTGTGATTAGCTCCAATACTAGCTAAGAGTAGATTTGTGAAGATGGAGATTTGTACTGAACATCTCTTTCTTTTTAATGAACAGGATTCGCCTGCCCTCCTGAATATTTTGCGGATTTTGAATATGAGGCCAAGCCAACCACCGTCTGGTCTCTGGGGATTATGATGCACAGAACGGTGTGCAGCTGTAACCCCCTGAGAAAGGAAGATGGCCGCCTGAGTTTTGACTCCAGAGTCTCCGCAGGTCAGAGAACAGTTAACTACCAATAACATTGAGGATTAGTATTGAGTATCAACGTTAGTTTGTGGACGTACAGAACATACCTGACTAACCGTCACTCTTGTGACACCTTACAGAATTTCAGGAGTTGATCACATGGTGCCTGGCTCTCAATCCAGCGGAGAGAGCGACCATGGAGGACATCCTGCAGCATGAATGGTTTCGGCAGGAACGAATGTCCGGAGCCATTTAGGAGTCAGGTAGAATGACATCAGAGGTAAGGCAGATGATGACAGAAACTGTCCAAGCAGTGATGTCATGTGCTTCAACTTTTCCTCACATTTATCCATTCAGCAGATTCTCTATGTCAGCCGGAGTGAGGAAAGAGCAGAGAGTCAGGGTCCTTCAGCTTAGTTTAAGGGCCCTGACACACCAAGGAGACGCTCGGCCAAAGTTGGGTCGCCGTTGAGCGTCGCTCAGTTTAGTTTTTGTGGTGCGATCCGGACATCTTTTTATTTGGTTGAATAAGTTTATTGCTGCTTTAATAATGCAAGTTTGGCATGATGGTGTCTTGTATTAATTATGGCATTTGAGTTAAGCACGATCCATGTGAAACGTTAGTGAATAACGTTACCACATCTTTCTGAAGACAAAGAACAATTTGCACTGGTTTAAAAATTAACCAATGTGAAAACTTCCAAACATAAATGATCAGGATGTGCGTGTGTGCCAGTCTCAGGCTAAGAGTGGCGCCAAGTGTTCATCGCCCGCAATGACGTTTAAAACTTCCCATTTCAAAGCATTTCTTTAACAAAAGGTAATATATTTAACAACTTGTGATAACATAATATTTATTTCATAAAGAACAACACTGTGAGAATCATAAATTAAGTCAAAATGAACATTTTCGCTGCTCTAGTTGTCTCCCCACCCAAGCTGCAGTCGGACGTGTATCTTTACAGGTTTTTGAAGAGAAAATACATGTTTGTAGTGCGAAGTCTGATGTTTGAGAAAATATGAGGGGTCAACAACTTTATCAGTTCTTTCACTGTTTAGCACATTTTTACTGAACTGTACCGTAAATGTGTCCAATGGTGTGACAGCAAAAATTAATATTCAATAATATACAAATAGCATGAGAGATTTATCTTCATTGTTAGACACTTATTTTCATATGGTGCTATTATTTATTATGAAATTAGGAAAAACATTATTTTCCCCCCACGACTTGTTGGACATTTTCAATAAATACGAGACAAACTTTGCCGTCATCTTTTCAAAACTGTGAAAATCATACCATTTTAGGACGAGTGATTAAATCTCCTCTACTGCAATACTCAACTGTTGTTTTTAAGATATCTTGAGATGAAGACAAATCTGCAGTTCTTTTAAGTGTGTCACACCATAGGACATCGGTACACTAAAGGACAGAAATGGTAGTTATTTAATTAAAGAGAGTGAGGGGTATTACATGAAATTATTTTTATTTAACCTTGAATGTCAAAGAAGAAAGAACATTTAATTTTGATACAAACAATATCACCAATTTTGTTTATTTAAAAAAAAAACAACAGTGACTCTTTGACAGAGCAAATATCTTAATTACATTAAGATTAATTATATTAAAACAAGATTTTTGGAGCGTTAGTTAAAGAAGAAATAACATTTCATTTTGTTACATCATCAACCATGTTTTTAAAAATCACATTTTGTAAGTATATAGCTGCTCTTTTCATGGCATCATTTTGATTTTTACTTTGCGTCGTTCTCTAGGATCTCCTCTCTTCCATGTTCCCTGTTCGTTTTCTCCCTATACTTCCTCCCTCCCAGTCATTTCTCCCCCTCAATTCTTTCTCTCAAAAACAAAGTAGTATCACATTTTATGCTTATTTTCATGACACTTTATAACAGTACAAATTTTCTGCAAATCATAAGAAAAAAAATTGTATTCAATGTAACTATTGCATTTAATAAAAAGCTGTTGAACAATCTTATTTAATCTTACTTAACTTTTTAAAGAGACCTTGTCCTCTGGTGTGACAGAAAAGGTGATATTATCTGTCACTCCACACGATGTTTCAGCCTCTTGAGTCAGTTCATGACTTTGCTATTCGTAGCTAACCTGTCATTAGCACTTAGCAAGACACATTTGCTTAATTTTCCATGATTATGTAGTTTAACATACATTTTTTATTAACAAAATATAATTTAGGGGTGTCACACTAAAGGACAACAAAACCTAACCCTTTTACAGTGCTTCCAAAAAAGTTATTTGTACAATTCTGAGACAAAAGCGAACCATGTGCTTCAGTAACATGATCTTGAATTGGGTCCCTTAAATAATTAAATTTGTCTGTGAAATTGCCCTATTTAATATCAGGATATGGCGTCACACCAGAGGACATCGTTTTCTGTGACAACATGTAACAAGATTGTACGCTTTTATTGCCATTTACTAAAATAGACACTTGTAAAAATATGCCTGAGGTATTTATTAACATTTTTATGCTTTTCTTTTTAATTTCTAAAAGTTGTAATTTATTGAGCCATGCTTGAGACAGTCACAACATAGGACAATTTTGAGATTTGGCTTCTCTAATAATGAAAGCAGTTTTTTTCAACAACAGGTCCATGTAAAACAAAGAAATGCTTAACCATTTACTGCATTTTAAATTATGTCAATACTAATTATATTATTTTTGTCATGTATGACAGTGAAAATGCCACATCACGTCAACAACCCTATTATCTTTTAAAATAATATCTTAAAATATTTTAAAAATGATCAAGTCTGAACAAATATAATCAAATACACTTTCTGAGACATTTTTATGTCTGTAAATTAGAGCATATTAAAATAAAATGTATTATTTACATGTGAACTGACCAATCACAACAATCGACCATCATTTTACCCTGTAATTACTTTCTTCAGCACACCTAACATCTAACACGAACGAGTTACTCGGTTTAAACGCAGAAAATGTGAACCGCCATGTTTTATATATTAACAATGGCACATATTTTCACTTTCTAAGAACATATATCTGAATTATCAGGAGAAATAAAAGCAAGAAGAAAACTGAAGTGGTTTCCTCTAGCGCAGCTCTAGCGTCTGAGGTAACAAACACGATCACCATAGCAACGAACAACGGTCTCCCTCTATTGGCAACGGTTGTATTTTTTCAAAACTTTAGTGGCGGTAATTAATGACTCGGTGTACAATAAACTCTTTTTGTCACATAAATAAATAAATAAATAAATAAATAAAAATATACATTAATAATTAAATATTAATACCAAAACAAACATTTCATGGGTGCATCACAAATACAGTACCAAACTGGAAAAGTAACTGTACATCTGTTAATGAATAACAGCAAATCTGCTTATTCAACAAACAGTTAAAACACATGAAAATCACCACATTTGTACTTGGGAAGATGTAGAACATGAATCAGGTGGAGTTTGAAGAAAACAAGTTGATTTCATATTTTTATGAATTTTTAAAATATGTCTGTATAGCAAAATAAATAGTACTGGTCATGAATTTGACATAATTATTAAAGAAGTAAGTCGTTAAAACACATGAAAATCGCCACATTGGTACTTGGGAAGATGTAGAACATGAATCAGGTGGAGTTTGAAGAAAACAAGTTGATTTCATATTTTTATGAATTTTTAAAATATGTCTGTATAGCAAAATAAATAGTACTGGTCATGAATTTGACATAATTATTAAAGAAGTAAGTCGTTAAAACACATGAAAATCGCCACATTGGTACTTGGGAAGATGTAGAACATGAATCAGGTGGAGTTTGAAGAAAACAAGTTGATTTCATATTTTTATGAATTTTTAAAATATGTCTGTATAGCAAAATAAATAGTACTGGTCATGAATTTGACATAATTATTAAAGAAGTAAGTCGTTAAAACACATGAAAATCGCCACATTGGTACTTGGGAAGATGTAGAACATGAATCAGGTGGAGTTTGAAGAAAACAAGTTGATTTCATATTTTTATGAATTTTTAAAATATGTCTGTATAGTAAAATAAACAGTATTGGTCATGAATTTGACATAATTATTAAAGAATGAACAGTTAAATCACATGAAAATCGCCACAGTCGTACTTGGGAAGATGAAGAACATGAATCTGGTGGAGTTTGAAGAAAACAAGTTGATTTCATATTTTTATGAATTTTTAAAATATGTCAGTATACCAAAATAAACAGTATTGGTCATGAATTTGACATAATTATTAAAGAAGGAAGTCGTTAAAACACATGAAAATCGCCACAGTGGTACATGGGAAGATGTAGAACATGAATCTGGTGGAGTTTGAAGAAAACAAGTTGATTTCATATTTTTATGAGTTTTTAAAATGTGTCTGTATTGCCAAAAAAAAAAAAAAGAAAGAAAGAAAATGTATTATTTCATAGGGCCCTAAAAATTATTTTTTTGTTAATTTTAATTTGTTATTAAATTGTACAGACCTTATTCGGCAGAGAAACAAGCGCGCCGCCATCTTTATGAAATTGTCTTGAACTTCCGTTTTTGCGGTAGCTCTGTACATTTCTATGGCATCACTGCTGAAGAATAATTAGCTGGTGAAGTGAATTTACTTGTTGTAGAGTTAAAGTTATCGTGAGCATTGTAATGTCTAAAGCAGATGTCTTAACAAATGTCAGTAGACCAGGAAGATTTTAAAATCAGCAGTTTATTCATAAATACGTAAGACCGCTGTAGAGATACAAACCGGAAGAAGTCAAAAGACAACAAGCGCATGGAGTCTTAAAAAAATAAAACCGAGTTTGCTGAACGTGACGTAAGGAACGCCATCACTGGGTCCAAGCCTCGACTCGTTTCACTTGAGAATGCCATCTCCACAGACGTTTATGAGCGCTATTTCTTCATAATAAACATTTAACATTTTTAAAGTAAAAAGTTTAAAATCTACAAAACAGTCTCCGTGCTCACAGCGTCACTGATATTAATATTTTAACGATTTATAAAAGATGAATCACTGTCTGGCCATCTGGGATTTTGGTATGGAGATAAAAGTATTATGGTTATGGTTAGGTTATATTTTTTGTAGTATTACACCACATCGTGTGTGTATATAGCACCATTTGTTGTTTTCTTGTGGTATGAGACTTAACAACCGAATTGCATTTCTGCAATGACTGTTTTCATGACTCTTCTAAGTTAAAGTGTCTTTATTTTTATGTGACCATGCAAACTAGAGGACAAATATTTTATGATGAAATCTGAACCCTAAAGCATAACATGTAAAATGCAGAATAAAAATAATCATACATGATAATAACATTAAATGTTATAAAAAGATATACACATTCCACACGCTGTTACGATATTTTCAGTTTCAGAGATTTTATGTTTTTCTGATCTTTGTCACAGTTGAATTGGCTGTGCTGCTTAATGAAGTGTGGAAACCATTATATAGTGTCTGTTTTCAGGATTCTTCCTGAATAACAAGTTCAGATCATTTTATTAAATCCATGTATGTGGTTACAGCTGAATGATATAAAACAGTGAAATGCCCGTCTGTCTCGCCTGCACTGGAGATGGGGATGTGAGCTCCACCGACAGTCTTCACTCTATTGGTTGTCGCTCACGAAATTCACTTATGATTTGCATAAAGATGAATTTTCTTAACTTTAGATTAAAAAATAACATTTTTGTAAAATTATTCATACGTTATGCTGTCCTCTGTAGTAGACACCAGGATGCATTTTTTTTAAATTAAAAGACATGAATAAACATGAAAAGGCAAAAACAACGGGATTTTTTTAACCAATCAATTTTTAGGTTGATGAATTTTTATGATATCATCTAATATTTCATGGTAATTTCTTTCCCCATTTACTTGTGTCTCAAAATGCATGATAAACATGATTTAAGTCCTGGAGTCCTCAACAGTGGTCGTTTTGTAACAAAGTCGTATTTTGATTTGAAACTCCATATCATTTTCCTGACATGTTGATTTATTACAAACAATTTGAAAAATAGTCAGATTTAATTGATACTATAACAAAATATTATATTTCCAAAAGGGTGTTAAATTTGATCACTAAATTAATTAATGTCCGCCATAAAGACCAAGGAGAGGAAGTGATCATGGTCTCTGAAAAGCCATGAATGTGCTCTTTACAGGACATCCAGAATTAAAACGGTGACGTATGATCCCAGAGAAATTGACTAAAATATAATGTCCTCTACAGAGGACAAAACTCCATAGCTGGGAGTCAGGAGGATATCTGGAGCTCCGCGCCTGTGGCCGCAGTACAGTCGCTCGAGCTCGTGTCTTTTATCGTCCATCAGTTCAGTGAGAATCCCATCAATGCAGAGACTTTCTCCTGAGGAAACACTGTGAGTCTTTATTGAGCTTCATGGCGAGAACTAGCGAACTCTCTCGTACTGTAGCAGCGATGAGAACAGCTCGACAGGTGAACAAGTTTTCCAAACGTAACTAGAAATCTTTTTCTTCAGAAAAACAGCCCAAAAGCATGAAGAGTCGCTTCTTTTCATTCTTCAGAAACGCTCTGGATGTGAAACGTCGAGGCAATAAAGAAGCTGATCTACAGCCTCCGTTGGACACAGATTCAGCGGATCCACAGCCGGGTCCATCTCTTAATGATCCAATGGATTTTCTGGATCTGACTGATCTTCTTCCGTCATTTCCAGAATCTCCAGGTGCTGCTTCAAAGGAAAGTGAAGATCCAACCTGGTTAAGATCCTTCATCTGCCATTCCCAAAGTAACGTGATGATGAATGTAGTACTTTTGATCCATTTAGGATTATTTTCCTGATTCCCTGTTTAAAGTATGATTATAAAGAGACTCCAGGTCATGTAAGACGATGAATCTCATATATTAACATGTTTTTTGGGACATTTTCACAGTTCCACTGTCTGAACTTTATGACGTGGAAGAGGATATTGGACGAGGATACTTGCGCAAAGGGATCCGGAGATCTGATGGCCAGCAGGTAAATCACTCTTATGTTCACCAACTGTACCATATAGATCAGTGCCTTCATCTAGTGCACTTCAAAAATAACTTCTTCATCTTTATCAAATTCATCAAGAAGCTTACAACAGGCCGGTTTGCAGTGGCTCTAAACCTAAACCTCTAAACCGTCTGTTGAATCGGCCTCCGTTGAGCCCCTTTATTGTGCACATGCTGGAATGGTTCGAGGAGTTCCTCATCCTGGAATATTCGGAGTCCTGCAGAGACCTGTATGGATTCATCCTCAGGGAAAAAATGTAGTGTCAAATAATTTAGCCCCAAAAAATCAAGAACATTAAAGAATCTGGTGGAGTTTTGAAGAAAACATTTTTTATTCTTATGAATTTTTAAAATATGTCTGTATAGCAAAAAAAAAAAAAAAAGCATATTTCATAGGGCCCTAAAAAAAATTCTGTTAATCTTTCAATAAATTTGTTATTAAATTGTATGTTTCATGATTTCAATTAATTAGACAATTTTTAATTGCTATAAAGTAAAAAAAAATAAAATAAAACCGAATTTGGGCTAAATAAAACAGCTTTCATAGGGCCCTACTGCTGCTCTCTTACTGTATATCAACACTCTTGGAAAGCTTCTTGGTCAATTAAATTTGACGACCAGAACCAAATGTTTTACAATGAAATGTTATCGATATGAAATGCATTTCAACAATTCTTCAAAAGACTTTAATTGGTTTTAAATATTAATTGAAATCTTTTTATTTTCTGCGATTCCATAAGACTGGCGATCAAGAAGATGCTGAGGATATCAGGAAGGGTCTTGTTCATGGTGGAGGTGAAGAGTCATTAGTGTCCATTCCTACTGACAAAAAGTGGAAACTTCCACACTCCTGATTTATGGCTGGATTAAAAATGTACAGAAATAAATGAAAGGTACATTTGAAAGAATATCATCTCTACTCTCATGAGATCTAGTCTTGTCATGTGGCCTGATAATGTTTTATTTTCATTGTACAATAGTTAAAATGTAATAAATCTCATGCAATAAATAAATGACGCTGAATATTGCATTTCTGCAATGACTAAAACAGTCCTGACTTAAACATGATCCTTCTAAAATTAAAGCATTTTATTTTTATGTAACCATGTAAACTTTTCTCCAGCCTGGAGTTTCTGAGCCTGTATTTGCAGAAGTGGCTCTAAACTTTTGTTGAATTGGCCTCCATTGAGCCCCTTTATTGTGCACATACTGGAATGGTTTGAGGAGGAAGATCGGTACATCCTCATCCTCATCCCGGAATATTCTGAGTCCTGCAGAGACCTGTACGGATTCATCCTCAGGGAAAAGCTGAACGAATTACAGGCTCATAGCTTGATGTACCAGGTGGTGATTGCAGCCAAGCACTGTCTTGATGGAGGTGTCTTCACCGTGACATCAAGCTCGACAACTATGTGATCAACACGGCGACCAACCGTCAAACTGATGATGATGTTGTCAAAAGTGCCATTAAGGGGCGATTCATACAGTAGGTTTATAACCTCTAACAAAAAGGTCATAAAATGCGATCATTTGGTTGCAGGCCTTTATAAATAGGAGCAGAAAATAGTAGTGCCCCTAAAAAATCTTCCTTAGTGCAAAAAAGGAGCAGAAAATGTATTGTACAAAATAAGAACATTAAAGCTTATCTTGCGAGATCACAATGACTGCTCCTTATATTTATATTTATTGGCAGATGTTCAGTTACTTTAAAATATTAAAATGTCAACACAAAACAAAGGAATTGTTTGCTTTGAATATGTTAAGGCATGGATTACAAAAACCCTGAATTATCAGGAGAAATAAATGCTTCAGTGGCTTCCCTCAAGCACAGCTCATAGCTTGTGTTTATTAACATCAAATTATTTTCACTTTATAATTATCAATGTCACAAAATACACACTATTCACACACCTTTTATCTTAACTGTTATTATCTTTTAAAATTATTCTTTAAGGACAAAAATGATCAATGTCACTGTCAAAACACATATACACCACTCTGAGTCTGAGTAAATACACTTTCTGAGTCATTTTTATATCTGTAAATTAGAGCATATTAAAATAAAATGTATTATTTACATGTGAACTGACCAATCACAACAATCGACCATCATTTTACCCTGTAATTACTTTCTTCAGCACATCTAACATCTAACACGAACGAGTTACTCGGTTTAAACACAGAAAATGTGAACTGCCATGTTTTATATATTAACAATGGCACATATTTTCACTTTCTAAGAACATATATCTGAATTATCAGGAGAAATAAAAGCAAGAAGAAAACTGAAGCGGTTTCCTCAAGCGCAGCTCTAGCGTCTGAGGTAAACACTAGCGCATCACCATAGCAACCCACAACGGTCTCCCTCTATCGGCAACGGTTGTATTTTTTCAAAACTTTAGAGGCGGTAATTAATGACTCGGTGTACAATAAACTCTTTTTGTCACATTAATAAATACAAATATACATTAATAATTAAATATTAATACCAAAACTAATATTTCATGGGTGTATCACAAATACAGTACCAAACTGGAAAAGTAACTGTACATCTGTTAATGAATAACAGCAAATCTGCTTATTCAACAAACAGTTAAAACACATGAAAATCGCCACATTGGTACTTGGGAAGATGTGGAACATGAATCAGGTGGAGTTTGAAGAAAACAAGTTGATTTCATATTTTTATGAATTTTTAAAATATGTCTGTAATCTCTGTATAGTAAAATAAACAGTACTGGTCATGAAGTTGACATAATTATTAAAGAATGAACAGTTAAAACACATGAAAATCACCACAGTGGTACTTGGGAAGTCTGTCAAAATTGAGTTATTCACATATTCATATACTATGACAACTTATTTACATTATGTGATGTTTCTTTTTTTAAGTTGTCTACATTTTGGTACTTAATTACAGTCTTTTTGTGAGTTGTATCTGATTGCTGAGGAGTTATTTTTAGTTAGACACCATGCTAACGTTAGCCAGCAGCGCTATTAAGTTGTAAGGTTTTGTAGTCTATTTGCTTATTTACAGTCATTGTTATATGAGGAAAAGTTATGTATATATTAGGTTATGTTTTAACCTTGATCCATCCTGTGTACTTGAATTGAGCTATATAGCTATAAAACGCTGCCCAATGGCACACTGGATTAAAGTGTATACCAGATTAAGTGAGATGAAATGTTACATTTTACATTGTTGGTAAAAACTGAGTTGTTACATAGTTGAAGTAATTTAAGTGTTTTAAATAGGGACACACTGATACCAACACTGGTATCATTATCGGACCGATACCAAGCTCATGTAGCCTACTTGTATTTCGTGCCTAAATGGTCAAATGCACACATGGTTGTCAAAATGTCCATTGTGTGGAGTATCTCACGTAAGTACAGTCAGTTGTGGCTTAAAGGGTTAGTTCACCCAAAAATTAAAATAATGTCATTAATTACTCACCCTCATGTCGCTTCACACCCGTAAGACCTTCGTTCATCTTCAGAACACAAATTAAGATATTTTAGTTGAAATCCGATGGCTTAGTGAGGCCTGCATAGCCAGCAATGACATTTGCTCTCTCAAGATCCATTAACGTACTAAAAACATATTTAAATCAGTTCATGTGAGTACAGCGGTTCAATATTAAAGGGGACCTATTATGCCCCATTTTACAAGATGTAAAATAAGTCTCTGGTGTCCACAGAGTGTGTATGTGAAGTGTTAGCTCAAAATACCTCACAGATTATTTTTTATTGCATGTTAAAATTGACACTTTTAGTGGTTGAGCAAAAACGTGCTGTGTGGTCCCTTTAAATGCAAATGAGCTGCTGAAGGCCTAAGAGGGCGGAGTCAGAATGTCATAAACTGCGAATATATGCTGCATGGAGATATAACAGGTATAGTTTAGTTAAATTACGGTTATAACTTATATTGTCTTCTTGTCTTTATCCACTATATTAGTACAGGCCCGTTGTACCGTCCGAATGATGGCCAAAACTATACAGATGAGTTTTATGACATTTATTGTACTTCACACAAAATATGAAGCGTCTTTCACTCTAGAAAATCACTGTAAGAGCTTAATAAAACACTGCAATTGTGCATTAAAATATTATCCATAAACTCTCTCTTTCCCTTGTATTATCACCAACACACACAGAAGTACACAGAAACACTCAATACAGACATATTTTAAAAATTCATAAAAGTATGAAATCAACTTGTTTTCTTCAAACTCCACCAGATTCATGTTCTACATCTTCCCAAGTACCAATGTGGCGATTTTCATGTGTTTTAACTGTTCATTCTTTAATAATTATGTCAAATTCATGACCAATACTGTTTATTTTACTCTACAGATATTTTAAAAATTCATAAAAAGTATGAAATCAACTTGTTTTCTTCAAACTCCACCAGATTCATGTTCTACATCTTCCCAAGTACCATTGTGGCGATTTTCATGTGTTTTAACGACTTCCTTCTTTAATAATTATGTCAAATTAATGACCAATACTGTTTATTTTACTATACAGACATATTTTAAAAATTCATAAAAAGTATGAAATCAACTTGTTTTTCTTCAAACTCCACCAGATTCATGTTCTACATCTTCCCAAGTACCAATTGTGGCGATTTTCATTTGTTTTAACTGACTTCCATTCTTTAATAATTATGTCAAATTCATGACCAATACTATTTATTTTACTATACAGACATATTTTAAAAATTCATAAAAATATGAAATCAACTTGTTTTTTTCAAACTCCACCAGATTCATGTTCTACATCTTCTCAAGTACCAATGTGGCGATTTTCATGTGTTTTAACGACTTCCATCTTTAATAATTATGTCAAATTCATGACCAATACTATTTATTTTGCTATACAGACATATTTTAAAAATTCATAAAAATATGAAATCAACTTGTTTTCTTCAGACTCCACCAGATTCATGTTCTTCATCTTCCCAAGTACCAATGTGGCGATTTTCATGTGTTTTAACGACTTCCATCTTTAATAATTATGTCAAATTCATGACCAATACTATTTATTTTGCCATACAGACATATTTTAAAAATTCATAAAAATATGAAATCAAATTGTTTTCTTCAGACTCCACCAGATTCATGTTCCACATCTTCCCAAGTACCATTGTGGCGATTTTCATGTGTTTTAACTGTTCATTCTTTAATAATTATGTCAAATTCATGACCAGTACTATTTATTTTGCTATACAGACATATTTTAAAAATTCATAAAAGTATGAAATCAACTTGTTTTCTTCAAACTCCACCAGATTCATGTTCTACATCTTCCCAAGTACCAATGTGGCGATTTTCATGTGTTTTAACTGTTCATGCTTTAATAATTATGTCAAATTCATGACCAGTACTATTTATTTTTCTATACAGACATATTTTAAAAATTCATAAAAGTATGAAATCAACTTGTTTTCTTCAAACTCCACCAGATTCATGTTCTACATCTTCTCAAGTACCAATGTGGCGATTTTCATGTGTTTTAACGACTTCCATCTTTAATAATTATGTCAAATTCATGACCAATACTATTTATTTTGCTATACAGACATATTTTAAAAATTCATAAAAGTATGAAATCAACTTGTTTTCTTCAAACTCCACCAGATTCATGTTCTACATCTTCCCAAGTACCAATGTGGCGATTTTCATGTGTTTTAACGACTTCCTTCTTTAATAAATATGTCAAATTCATGACCAATACTGTTTATTTTGCTATACAGACATATTTTAAAAAATCATAAAAGTATGAAATCAACTTGTTTTCTTCAAACTCCACCAGATTCATGTTCCACATCATCTCAAGTACCAATGTGGCGATTTTCATGTGTTTTAACTGTTCATGCTTTAATAATTATGTCAAATTCATGACCAGTACTATTTATTTTGCTATACAGACATATTTTAAAATTCATAAAAGTATGAAATCAACTTGTTTTCTTCAAACTCCACCAGATTCATGTTCTACATCTTCTCAAGTACCAATGTGGCGATTTTCATGTGTTTTAACTGTTCATTCTTTAATAATTATGTCAAATTCATGACCAATACTGTTTATTTTACTATACAGACATATTTTAAAAATTCATAAAAGTATGAAATCAACTTGTTTTCTTCAAACTCCACCAGATTCATGTTCCACATCATCTCAAGTACCAATGTGGCGATTTTCATGTGTTTTAACTGTTCATTCTTTAATAATTATGTCAAATTCATGACCAATACTATTTATTTTCTATACAGACATATTTTAAAAATTCATAAAAGTATGAAATCAACTTGTTTTCTTCAAACTCCACCAGATTCATGTTCTACATCTTCCCAAGTACCAATGTGGCGATTTTCATGTGTTTTAACTGTTCATTCTTTAATAATTATGTCAAATTCATGACCAGTACTATTTATTTTGCTATACAGACATATTTTAAAAATTCATAAAAATATGAAATCAACTTGTTTTCTTCAAACTCCACCAGATTCATGTTCTACATCTTCCCAAGTACGACTGTGGCGATTTTCATGTGTTTTAACGACTTCCTTCTTTAATAATTATGTCAAATTCATGACCAATACTATTTATTTTGCTATACAGACATATTTTAAAAATTCATAAAAGTATGAAATCAACTTGTTTTCTTCAAACTCCACCAGATTCATGTTCTACATCTTCTCAAGTACCAATGTGGCGATTTTCATGTGTTTTAACTGTTCATTCTTTAATAATTATGTCAAATTCATGACCAGTACTATTTATTTTGCTATACAGACATATTTTAAAAATTCATAAAAATATGAAATCAACTTGTTTTCTTCAAACTCCACCAGATTCATGTTCTACATCTTCCCAAGTACGACTGTGGCGATTTTCATGTGTTTTAACGACTTCCTTCTTTAATAATTATGTCAAATTCATGACCAATACTATTTATTTTGCTATACAGACATATTTTAAAAATTCATAAAAGTATGAAATCAACTTGTTTTCTTCAAACTCCACCAGATTCATGTTCTACATCTTCCCAAGTACCACTGTGGCGATTTTCATGTGTTTTAACGACTTCCTTCTTTAATAATTATGTCAAATTCATGACCAATACTATTTATTTTACTATACAGACATATTTTAAAAAATCATAAAAGTATGAAATCAACTTGTTTTCTTCAAACTCACCAGATTCTTGTTCTACATCTTCCCAAGTACCATTGTGGCGATTTTCATGTGTTTTAACGACTTCCTTCTTTAATAAATATGTCAAATTCATGACCAGTACTATTTATTTTGCTATACAGACATATTTTAAAAAATCATAAAAGTATGAAATCAACTTGTTTTCTTCAAACTCCACCAGATTCTTGTTCTACATCTTCCCAAGTACCATTGTGGCGATTTTCATGTGTTTTAACGACTTCCTTCTTTAATAAATATGTCAAATTCATGACCAATACTATTTATTTTGCTATACAGACATATTTTAAAAAATCATAAAAGTATGAAATCAACTTGTTTTCTTCAAACTCCACCAGATTCATGTTCTACATCTTCTCAAGTACCAATGTGGCGATTTCATGTGTTTTAACGACTTCCATCTTTAATAATTATGTCAAATTCATGACCAATACTATTTATTTTACTATACAGACATATTTTAAAAAATCATAAAAGTATGAAATCAACTTGTTTTCTTCAAACTCCACCAGATTCTTGTTCTACATCTTCCCAAGTACCATTGTGGCGATTTTCATGTGTTTTAACGACTTCCTTCTTTAATAATTATGTCAAATTCATGACCAATACTATTTATTTTGCTATACAGACATATTTTAAAAATTCATAAAAGTATGAAATCAACTTGTTTTCTTCAAACTCCACCAGATTCTTGTTCTACATCTTCCAAGTACCAATGTGGCGATTTTCATGTGTTTTAACGACTTCCTTCTTTAATAAATATGTCAAATTCATGACCAATACTATTTATTTTGCTATACAGACATATTTTAAAAAATCATAAAAGTATGAAATCAACTTGTTTTCTTCAAACTCCACCAGATTCATGTCCACATCTTCCCAAGTACCAATGTGGCGATTTTCATGTGTTTTAACGACTTCCTTCTTTAATAAATATGTCAAATTCATGACCAATACTATTTATTTTGCTATACAGACATATTTTAAAAAATCATAAAAGTATGAAATCAACTTGTTTTCTTCAAACTCCACCAGATTCATGTTCTACATCTTCTCAAGTACCAATGTGGCGATTTTCATGTGTTTTAACTGTTCATTCTTTAATAATTATGTCAAATTCATGACCAATACTATTTATTTTGCTATACAGACATATTTTAAAAATTCATAAAAGTATGAAATCAACTTGTTTTCTTCAAACTCCACCAGATTCATGTTCTACATCTTCTCAAGTACCAATGTGGCGATTTTCATGTGTTTTAACTGTTCATTCTTTAATAATTATGTCAAATTCATGACCAGTACTATTTATTTTGCCATACAGACATATTTTAAAAATTCATAAAATATGAAATCAACTTGTTTTCTTCAAACTCCACCAGATTCATGTTCTACATCTTCCCAAGTACGACTGTGGCGATTTTCATGTGTTTTAACGACTTCCTTCTTTAATAATTATGTCAAATTCATGACCAATACTATTTATTTTGCTATACAGACATATTTTAAAAATTCATAAAAGTATGAAATCAACTTGTTTTCTTCAAACTCCACCAGATTCATGTTCTACATCTTCTCAAGTACCAATGTGGCGATTTTCATGTGTTTTAACGACTTCCTTCTTTAATAAATATGTCAAATTCATGACCAATACTATTTATTTTGCTATACAGACATATTTTAAAAAATCATAAAAGTATGAAATCAACTTGTTTTCTTCAAACTCCACCAGATTCTTGTTCTACATCTTCCCAAGTACCATTGTGGCGATTTTCATGTGTTTTAACTGTTCATTCTTTAATAATTATGTCAAATTCATGACCAATACTGTTTATTTTACTATACAGACATATTTTAAAAATTCACAAAAATATGAAATCAACTTGTTTTCTTCAAACTCCACCAGATTCATGTTCCACATCTTCCCAAGTACCAATGTGGCGATTTTCATGTGTTTTAACTGTTCATTCTTTAATAATTATGTCAAATTCATGACCAATACTATTTATTTTACTATATAGTCATATTTTAAAAATTCACAAAAATATGAAATCAACTTGTTTTCTTCAAACTCCACCAGATTCATGTTCTACATCTTCCCAAGTACCATTGTGGTTATTTTCATGTGTTTTAACTGTTCATGCTTTAATAATTATGTCAAATTCATGACCAATACTATTTATTTTGCTATACAGACATATTTTAAAAAATCATAAAAGTATGAAATCAACTTGTTTTCTTCAAACTCCACCAGATTCATGTTCTTCATCTTCTCAAGTACCAATGTGGCGATTTTCATGTGTTTTAACTGTTCATTCTTTAATAATTATGTCAAATTCATGACCAATACTATTTATTTTACTATATAGTCATATTTTAAAAATTCACAAAAATATGAAATCAACTTGTTTTCTTCAAACTCCACCTGATTCATGTTCTACATCTTCCCAAGTACAAATGTGGTGATTTTCATGTGTTTTAACTGTTTGTTGAATAAGCAGATTTGCTGTTATTCATTAACAGATGTACAGTTACTTTTCCAGTTTGGTACTGTATTTGTGATGCACCCATGAAATGTTTGTTTTGGTATTAATATTTAATTATTAATGTATATTTGTATTTATTAATGTGACAAAAAGAGTTTATTGTACACCGAGTCATTAATTACCGCCTCTAAAGAAAAAATACAACCGTTGCCAATAGAGGGAGACCGTTGTGGGTTGCTATGGTGATGCGCTAGTGTTTACCTCAGACGCTAGAGCTGCGCTTGAGGAAACCGCTTCAGTTTTCTTCTTGCTTTTATTTCTCCTGATAATTCAGATATATGTTCTTAGAAAGTGAAAATATCTGCCATTGTTAATATATAAAACATGGCCGTTCACATTTTCTGTGTTTAAACCGAGTAACTCGTTCGTGTTAGATGTTAGATGTGCTGAAGAAAGTAATTACAGGGTAAAATGATGGTCGATTGCTGTAATTGGTCAGTTCACATGTAAATAATACATTTTATTTTAATGTGCTCTAATTTACCGATACAAAAATGACTCAGAAAGTGTATTTGATTATATTTGTTCAGACTTGATCATTTTTTGTTCAGAAAAAAAATATTTTAAAAGATAATAGGGTTGTTGACGTGATGTGGCATTTTCACTGTCATACATGACAAAATTAATATAATTAGTATTGACATAATTTAAAATGCAGTAAATGGTTAAACATTTCTTTGTTTTACATGGACCTGTTGTTGAAAAAAACTGCTTTCATTATTAGAGAAGCCAAATCTCAAAATTGTCATATGTTGTGACTGTCTCAAGCATGGCTCAATAAATTACAACTTTTATAAATTAAAAAGAAAAGCATAGAAATGTTAATAAATACCTCAGGCATAATTTTACAAGTGTCTATTTTAGTAAATGGCAATAAAAGCGTACAATCTTGTTACATGTTGTCACAGAAAACGATGTCCTCTGGTGTGACGCCATATCCTGATATTAAATAGGGCAATTTCACGGACAAATTTAATTATTTAAGGGACCCAATTCAAGATCATGTTACTGAAGCACATGGTTCGCTTTTGTCTCAGAATTGTACAAATAACTTTTTTGGAAGCACTGTAAAAGGGTTAGGTTTTGTTGTCCTTTAGTGTGACACCCCTAAATTATATTTTGTTAATAAAAAATGTATGTTAAACTACATAATCATGGAAAATTAAGCAAATGTGTCTTGCTAAGTGCTAATGACAGGTTAGCTACGAATAGCAAAGTCATGAACTGACTCAAGAGGCTGAAACATCGTGTGGAGTGACAGATAATATCACCTTTTCTGTCACACCAGAGGACAAGGTCTCTTTAAAAAGTTAAGTAAGATTAAATAAGATTGTTCAACAGCTTTTTATTAAATGCAATAGTTACATTGAATACAAATTTTTTTTCTTATGTTTTGCAGAAAATTTGTACTGTTATAAAGTGTCATGAAAATAAGCATAAAATGTGATACTACTTTGTTTTTGAGAGAAAGAATTGAGGGGGAGAAATGACTGGGAGGGAGGAAGTATAGGGAGAAAACGAACAGGGAACATGGAAGAGAGGAGATCCTAGAGAACGACGCAAAGTAAAAATCAAAATGATGCCATGAAAAGAGCAGCTATATACTTACAAAATGTGATTTTTAAAAACATGGTTGATGATGTAACAAAATGAAATGTTATTTCTTCTTTAACTAACGCTCCAAAAATCTTGTTTTAATATAATTAATCTTAATGTAATTAAAATATTTGCTCTGTCAAAGAGTCACTGTTGTTTTAAATAAACAAAATTGGTGATATTGTTTGTATCAAAATTAAATTTTCTTTCTTCTTTGACACATTCAAGGTTAAATAAAAATAATTTCATGTAATGCCCCTCACTCTCTTTAATTAAATAACTACCATTTCTGTCCTTTAGTGTACCGATGTCCTATGGTGTGACACACTTAAAAGAACTGCAGATTTGTCTTCATCTCAAGATATCTTAAAAACAACAGTTGAGTATTGCAGTAGAGGAGATATAATCACTTGTCCTAAAATGGTATGATTTTCACAGTTTTGAATAGATGACGGCAAAGTTTGTCTCGTATTTATTGAAAATGTCCAACAAGTCGTGGGGGAAAATAATGTTTTTCCTAATTTCATAATAAATAATAGCACCATATGAAAATAAGTGTCTAACAATGAAGATAAATCTCTCATGCTATTTGTATATTATTGAGTTTTTTTCTTAATTTTTGCTGTCACACCATTGGACACATTTACGGTACAGTTCAGTAAAAATGTGTTAAACAGTGAAAGAACTGATAAAGTTGTTGACCCCTCATATTTTCTCAAACATCAGACTTCACACTACAAACATGTATTTTCTCTTCAAAAACCTGTAATGTATTCAAAGCAAACAATTCCTTTGTTCTGATATATGTTGACATTTTTACATTTTAAAGTAACTGAACATCTGCCAATAAATATAAATATAAGGAGCAGTCATTGTGATCTCGCAGGATAAGCTCACTTTAGTGTTTGTGCAATACATTTTCTGCTCCTATTTATAAAAGGCTCCAGACTGTGACCAAATAATCGCATTTTATGACCTTTTTTTCCTGCCGGTGCGACTAACGTAGACTAACCGTGTTCTGTACAGATGACTTTTACCACCAGTCGCTGAATAAATACTTCCAGGTCATACATGAACGATATATCTGTGCCATCTTCATTTCTTCCACTTTCAAGACAGAGATGACCCTGCCTGCCGTTTGTTCCAGTGAGATTTTAATACGCTTTCAAGGTACGCCCACTGCCCTTAAAAATGGACAGTGGGAAAGATACACGTCCGACTGCAGCTTGGGTGGGGAGACAACTAGAGCAGCGAAAATGTTCATTTTGACTTAATTTATGATTCTCACAGTGTTGTTCTTTATGAAATAAATATTATGTTATCACAAGTTGTTAAATATATTACCTTTTGTTAAAGAAATGCTTTGAAATGGGAAGTTTTAAACGTCATTGCGGGCGATGAAGGCTTGGCGCCACTCTTAGCCTGAGACTGGCACACACACGCACATCCTGATCATTTATGTTTGGAAGTTTTCACATTGGCTAATTTTTAAACCAGTGCAAATTGTTTGTTCTTCTTTGTCTTTAGAAAGATATGGTAACGTTATTCACTAACGTTTCACATGGATCGTGCTTAACTCAAATGCCATAATTAATACAAGACACCATCATGCCAAACTTGCATTATTAAAGCAGCAATAAACTTATTCAACCAAATAAAAAGATGTCCGAATCGCACCACAAAAACTAAACTGAGCGACGCTCAACGGCGACCCAACTTTGGCCGAGCGTCTCCTTGGTGTGTCAGGGCCCTTAAACTAAGCTGAAGGACCCTGACTCTCTGCTCTTTCCTCACTCCGGCTGACATGGAGAATCTGCTGAATGGATAAATGTGAGGAAAAGTTGAAACACATGACATCACTGCTTGGACAATTTCTGTCATCATCTGCCTTACCTCTGATGTCATACTACCTGACTCCTAAATGGCTCCGGACATTCGTTCCTGCCGAAACCATTCGTGCTGCAGGATGTCCTCCATGGTCGCTCTCTCAGATGGATTAAGAGCCAGGCACCATGTGATCAACTCCTGAAATTCTGTAAGGTGTCACAAGAGTGACGGTTAGTCAGGTATGTTCTGTACGTCCACAAACTAACGCTGATACTCAATACTAATACTCAATGTTATTGGTAGTTAACTGTTCTCTGACCTGCGGAGACTCTGGAGTCAAAACTCAGGCGGCCATCTTCCTTTCTCAGGGGGTTACAGCTGCACACCGTTCTGTGCATCATAATCCCCAGAGACCAGACGGTGGTTGGCTCGGCCTCATATTCAAAATCCGCAAAATATTCAGGAGGGCAGGCGAATCCTGTTCATTAAAAAGAAAGAGATGTTCAGTACAAATCTCCATTTTCACAAATCTATTCTTAGCTAGTATTGGAGCTAATCACAATAGTAACACAAAAAACCGACTCACCAATGAATTGCCCCTTAATGCCACTTTCGGCGACTTCACCGCAGCCAAAGTCTATCAGTTGGACCCGGTTCGTCGCCGTGTTGATCACGTAGTTGTCTAGCTTGATGTCACGGTGGAAGACGCCTCCGTCAAGACAGTGCTTGGCTGCGAGCACCGCTTGGTACATCAAGCTACGTGCCTGTGATTCACTCAGCTTTTCCTGGAGGATGAATCCGTACAGGTCTCGGCAGGACTCAGAATATTCCAGGATGAGGATGAGGATGTACTGATCTTCCTCCTCGAACCATTCCAGCATGTGCACAATAAAGGGGCTCAACGGAGGCCGATTCAACAGACGGTTTAGAGGTTTAGGTTTAGAGCCACTGCAAACCGGCCTGTTGTAAGCTTCTTGATGAATTTGACAAAGATGAAGAAGTTATTTTTGAAGTGCACTAGATGAAGGCACTGATCTATATGGTACAGTTGGTGAACATAAGAGTGATTTACCTGCTGGCCATCGGATCTCCGGATCCCTTTGCGCACAGTGCCGAAGTATCCTCGTCCAATATCCTCTTCCACGTCATAAAGTTCAGACAGTGGAACTGTGAAAATGTCCCAAAAAACATGTTAATATATGAGATTCATCGTCTTACATGACCTGGAGTCTCTTTATAATCATACTTTAAACAGGGAATCAGGAAAATAATCCTAAATGGATCAAAAGTACTACATTCATCATCACGTTACTTTGGGAATGGCAGATGAAGGATCAGACATACTGCGTGTGTTTAAATACACAGACTTACTAGACAAACTAGACTCTGGTGTGAAACACTCAGTGGAAGAGCAAGAAAAGGTCAAATACTCACGGGGAGATGGTCCCGGGCAAGAGACGGCTCTTAACCAGGATGGATCTTCTCTTTCCTTTGAAGCAGCACCTGGAGATTCTGGAAATGACGGAAGAAGATCAGTCAGATCCAGAAAATCCATTGGATCATTAAGAGATGGACCCGGCTGTGGATCCGCTGAATCTGTGTCCAACGGAGGCTGTAGATCGGCTTCTTTATTGCCTCGACGTTTCACATCCAGAGCGTTTCTGAAGAATGAAAAGAAGCGACTCTTCATGCTTTTGGGCTGTTTTTCTGAAGAAAAAGATTTCTAGTTACGTTTGGAAAACTTGTTCACCTGTCGAGCTGTTCTCATCGCTGCTACAGTACGAGAGAGTTCGCTAGTTCTCGCCATGAAGCTCAATAAAGACTCACAGTGTTTCCTCAGGAGAAAGTCTCTGCATTGATGGGATTCTCACTGAACTGATGGACGATAAACACACGAGCTCGACTGACTGTACTGCGGCCACAGGTGCGGAGCTCCAAATATCCTCCTGACTCCCAGCTATGGAGTTTTGTCCTCTGTAGAGGACATTATATTTTAGTCAGTTTCTCTGAGACCGTACAGAACTACTTATACATCTAGAGCAAAAAGAAAAAAATAACATTTCAGCAATCAAAAAGCATAAACATAAGTCCAATTAATTGAAATCATGAAACTTAAACAGTTTAATAACAATTTATTAAAAGCTTGATTAAAAATGTAATTTTTTAGGGACCCTTTTAGGGATAAAATCCATTTTATTTTTTACCAAATTCTGTTTTAAGTTTTCTGAATTCCATTTTAATGCTTTAATTAGATTTTAATAATAATAAAAAGCATAACTAATTACTTGAATTCATAAAAACAACATATTATTATTTTTAAAATTTCATTTCTATTAAATTAATTTTTTTTATTTACATTTTCTGGCAATCAGATGACATACATTTAATTTATCTTTAATAATCATCCGGCATTAAACAAACTTTTTTGTCAAACTAAGTGCTGCACAACAGAGCCTTACTGTTAAAATTACAACTATTCCTTAAATAATAATAATAATTACAGTGTATAAAATAGACGGTTATGAATCATAATTATTACAGCATAAACCTTCAAATTACATGGTTTTGAACTGTAAAATAGACAAATAGTAAATTAAGTGCTGTCCCGTAAAACCATAATATTTAGGGAGTTTACTGACCCGTAGCTCTGCATCTGTTTTAAAGGTCCCGTTTTTCGTGGTTTTTTGAAGCTTTGATTGTGTTTATAGTGTGCAATATAACATGTGTTCATGTTTCGCGTGTAAAAAAACCCAGTATTTTTCACATAATTTACTTATCTGTATACCGCTGTTTCCACTGTCATAAAAACGGGCTGATGACTTCCTTGTTCTATGAAGTCCCTCCTTCAGAAATACGTAACGAGTTCTGATTGTGCCAGCGGTTCCTGTGTTGTGATTCGACAGCTCTGAGCGCACCGTGGCCGGAAAGGTCACGCCTCTTACCATAACGTGGAGATGCACGTGCTCAGTGTTATTGTAAACATGTCTTTAATTTTACCCTATCAATTTGAGCCGGAATCAGACCCGGTGATTGGACTGCGGGATGAAAATAACAGCGTTTCGACGTCATGGCGACAAACACACTCTACAAACGCAACTCTTGTGTATTCCTGTGGGCGGAGGTTAGTCAAAAAACTGTTTTAGTGACGTCATTAAAGAAGGAAGTAGAGGGATGTAGTCCAAACTGGCCGTTCGATGTAGGCGACTTCTGTTAAATAAAATATCTTGCTTGGCATTGAACTTTGAGCTTTAAAATTTTACAGATTTTATTTATACTCTAACAACAACATTACACACTAACTAAAGTTTGAAACATGGGATCACGAAGAACGGGACCTTTAAAGTAAGTGAGGATGTCCTGCACTCCTCCAGTGTGAAACTATAATGTGCTGTATGGACGTCCTGTGCTGCTTGACAATACACTTGGGTAGCGTACGCTTGCCTGCATCAAATGGCATCCCAACCAGGTATGTGTTGGTGCTCTGCAGTGTCATTGGCCCGGGTTACAGCCCAAAACACGCACCACTCTCGATGACAGCTGCTCGATATGATCGTACAGTTGCAGGAGTTACAGTTACAAGACTTATGTGCAGGTCTTGGTGCCAGCTCGGATAAATCCAACATGTCATTGCCATTCAGAGTCAATGGCTCATGGGCCGGAGACGGCTCCAGTCGCTGTTGTGGAGGCATCTGTTTGAGATAGTCACAAACTGCCCAACATGCTCAGCCATGAGAAGTCCTCTAGTTTTTTCAGCAATGCATGCTTCACCATCTCCATAACTTTCCTCAAGTCTTTGCCACAACATGTCAAGGCCTGATTTAGGATGAATATGTACAGAGCGAATTCTTTTTTTGCCTGATGACTCGAGTCCTCTCCATTTTGCCTTCAAAGTTCCTCCTCGGGTGTCAAGTTAGTCTTAAACGACGCTTTCCATGACCACTAATTTGGAGGATGGTCATCAATTGAAAGGTCTTTTTCTGTCTTTACAGGATAGTGTCTGTTGGTGTGTCTCTTAAATCTGTTTTTGATGTCAGCTGTCCAGCAGGTTGTGTTAAATATCCACTTTTGGTATTTGTGAGTACTACTTAAAAGTACAGCCATCGAATTGAAAAGATACCACAGATTCCTTCTATAAACACGATGGATTGGCTTGTAACACTTGATGTCTCTTCTCTTTACTCGAATATACCTAATGAAGCGGGTTTGAATGTGTTCAAGTTTTACTGTAAAGCTGATGATATCAGAGTACCGATAGAGTTTATAGCAGATCTTACGACATTAGTCTTAACAAGAAATGATTTCTTATTTGAAAAAGACTTTTATTTACAATCTCAAGGTACAGCGATGGGTACCCCGATAGCACCAAATTATTCATGTTTAAATTTGAGATTATATCCACAACAACAATCCTTTGTGTTCATATATTAAGATTTGGATGTGATTTATCTGTGATTGTTCCATGATATGGTCAGGCTCAAAAATGGATTTAGATACATGTGTGTCTTTTATTAATTTGAGGGTTCCTTCAATTAAATTCACAATGGATAAGTTGTGATACAATACATTTGTTGGACGTAAAGTTAACCATACAAAAGTATTTCTTACAGATAAGAAGTAAATATTAGCAATGGACAGTTTTCATCACACTCCTCTTAAACAGTTTGCCATTTAATCAACTGTGTAGGCTAAAACATAATTGCAATACTACAGATGAATTCGATAAACAAACTAAATTACTTGTTCAACGTATTTGATCCAGAGGGTATTCAGGGTATCCAGAGTGTTTGGTGAGCTTCTCTCCCCCACTGCAGCACTTCCTGTAAACCAAAGCCTTACATCACCCGGTATTCCCAGACAGTCTGCCATCCACACAGCAAACATATGATGGGGGATTTATCACCATGGGTGTTACAATGATCACTTCCGGGTGAACATGCAGGTCCATCTTTGCTGGTGTCAAAACAAACTCTGTGTTAGTGTTTCATTTTAATCACTCAAGGTGTTGAGAAATTATTACTCGTAAGAATACACATTTAACACTTTATGGTGATTAATCCCACACACCCAGTGTATTGATTTAATGTTGACTTAAATGTAAATATTGTAAATACTTATTTTAAAATGGTAATGCTTAATTCTGATGTTTTGAATGCATGACCTTTCAAAAGGTCAGAATTAACCTGTAGTTACGGGATGAAAGATAAGCGTTCTTATAACGGTTGGGAACCCTATTAAAGATACTTTCACCAAATGACAAAAAAAACTAAGTTTAACCATCCAAATCCTGTCAGTTCTACAATGAGGCATAATGTCAGTATCATGCTGAAACTGCTGCATTATTTAACAAAATCATTAAAATCAGCACAAAGAAAATGAACAAGTCACCAACCCTATACATATATATATGTAATTCATTGTCTATTTCATTGTTCATTCATTAATTTGCCTTTTATGAACCTAATCATTCACATTTGTGTTTTTTCTTAAACAGATCTCAGTGTTTCCCACAGGATTGAGTGAGACTGTGGTGGGGGGTAATGTTCCCTCTAGGGGTGTATGGGGGCATGTCAAATAAAAATAAAGAAAATAAGAAGAAATAATTAACACAAATAAATACAATAGAGCAAAAACACAATATAAAGAGTGCGTTTCATGTTTTTCAGGTACAGAACTTGAACAAAGTAATCAAATGTAAAATAACAGCAGATTTGACTGTATAAATTAAAGATGAATCCTTATTAAAGTTACAAAAGCTATTCAATCATTTGATGAACATTAAAATTATATTAGGCTGCAATGAGTGCCCTCTAAAAGGGATCTTGGACTGTATGTTTAAAGATTATTTCAGAGGACAGATGGTTGGCTTGATGCACAAGATCATCGATGCTGCATTTGATTCGAATCAGGACTGTGAGGGGATACCAAACGTGTAACAAATCTCAAAAAGGAAATGGATGTCGTAAGAGGCCTGACAAATTCATGGTATTCTGATGTGACGAGCATGTGTGTTTACACCAAAGAGCCAATCTGTGTAATAATAAGAAAAGTTCTGGATGTGATGTCTGGATGTACCGAAGAGTTAGGAGTTACTGTGGTTCTCTGTATGTGCACAATTGTAACAGATGTTTGTGTCTCACTGCGTTCAAACAATGCTGATGATACCACCATCGGCAAAATTGTCGAAACGCTGGTCAATCACGTCCTAGACCGAAACATGATAACCTGCAGAGATTTTCTTTTATGGTTAGACCACCTGTAATGTCATTAATACCGTTTTACTTATGTGTATATAGGGCTGGGCGATGTATCGAATGCTTTTGTCACGCGCATTTCGTCAGTAAAGCCGGTTCCCTGATTACTGCTAAATCGCCATCACCTGCTTTCAAATGGAGCGGCATTTAATAGCCAGAGCCGTAGTTCACTGATAAGCCACGCAATATCACGTTCAATATTGACGGCGATACACATCGATATTGAACACGATATTGCGTGGCTTATCAGTGATCTACGGCTCTGTCTATTAAAGAATAGCCAACTAATTCTATAATTGGAATAAGTCGTTATGTCTGTAACATAGAGATTCTTAGAGGCGAAGGGAAAGTGGATCCAATCAGATTATTAAACAAATACACATATAGCAAGGAACATGGATAATGTCAAGTAACACAAAACAGAATCAAGGACTCGATATCAATGTGCATTTCAGGTTTTGGTACATCATGCTATCATATATTACATATTAAGGCACATCACCATGACTGATTGATCATTCAGCAATACTTAAAATGAATTCAACTCGAATTAAACAACTTGTCTATTGTTAAAAAGACGGTACGTAACGCAGGTTCATCGCTCCACTCAAAATATAGACTCTCTGTAGACCTACAGCATTCGAAGGGGTCGTCCTCTGGAATTGGCCAGTCGAGGTCCCATTCGTCATCAGATTGAGACGGAAAGTCCATTTCACATTCCTCACGGGGTTTCATCAACTTAATGAGGTTTTGGTCATGGAGTGACATGTTCCAGCAGGTTGATATGGTTACGACATCATCGGGCTTTATCACCTTGTACCCAGTGGCGTAGCGTCTGGGCATGCAAGGTACGCACGTGCATATGGGCCCAGGTGGATTGGGGGCCCGCTATTACGGGCTTAACCCCAAAGTATACTGCGGGCGTCCGCGCACCGTACGCATCGCGAAATTTTCGTCATCAGGAGGGTTCGCGGACGTCCGCGCTCCCCGTTCGCATGCAGCCCAATTTTTGTGATGGACAGTGTGCGTACTGAAAACAGCCCATGCGAGAGTGAATTGAGTGCTTAAAAACAAAAGTCCACTAGATAATGCGCAGTGCACACACCGAAAGCGTCTTTCTGCAGCCAAATACTTTCAAAGTCTTATACGCGCGTCTGTGCGCGAGACAGAACCTGTGTACATATGTTCATAAAAATGAAGTATAATAGAAATAATGTTGCCAATAACTTGCTATAGCCTATGTTAAATGTACTGAAAATCATTAAGAATCTGAATAAATGGACCAAAAACCCTTCTTTAAAAGGGTATGCAATGTTATAGTTCTCAAAATGAGCTTGCATTAAAGCATACAAACATACGCAGACTGCCAAATAAAATGCTACCAGTGATCTTAATAGTCTTTATAATGTGACTAAGACTAGTGAAGGGGGTGAAAATGCCTATCGCAATAGATCAAGAGTGGACTTCTGTATGCAGTACGACACTTTTCTTACATGATGTCACTGCTTTCTTAGTCACTAGACCTTTTGAATTTAGATGTGAGAATTTATTGTGCTCACTTAATTTGTACAAAGATCATGTTTGAGATGTATCTATAGCTTTACTACAGTGTGTAACTTTTATTAGCCTCCTCAAACTGAATGAAATCATAGCTTTCAGCTTCTGATCTAAAGCTTTACTGAAACCTTTCAAATGGTGTGAATAATAACGTACAAATATCGTATAATACATGTTGACAAGTGAAAATGACCTATTCTTTTCTTTATTATGAAGCTTCAGCCAGATCCTTGTTTCTCATGACTGTAGCATGTCTGAAACTTTTAAATAAGTCCTATTTCAACACCACAGGAAAATGATTTTTGTCTAATTGTTTGTCAAAAGAAAAAATAATGTGGTTTAGTCGTATTTAAAAAACAAACAAACACAAAAATCTTAAAAACATTGTGTCAGAAGTATTTGGTAGCCTGATATTCTTGTTTCATCATGTACTAACTTCATATTTATTAGGCTGATGAAAGTAGTATGAAATAATAAAAGTACATTTTATAAAACAAAGAATGGCATTGTGTCAGAACAAATGGGTATGAATATATGTTTGCTTTTAACTTTTTATTCATACTTTAAAGCAAGATTATCTTTAAAAAATGTAATACAGTATTTGATTTTCGGTAAAACTATCTTACATATGTAGTGTTTTCATCCATTGTCATGAGCCTTTGGCTATCCTTAACAGTTTCATTGTGTGAGGAACTGTGTAATATCTAATTGTTAAAAACATTGCAGCAAAAAATATTTTGCCATTATTCTTTTGTTATATATTTACTACGAATTGAAACTATAGAAATAAGAAAAGTAAAATCATATACATCTATGAGACATGCGCCAACTAAAAGTTTAAAGTTTAAATGTGTGGTTTTTAAAACAAAGAAACATATTTAACAGATATACTAGGTTTATCTATACTATACTAGGTCTATACTACAGAGCTTCTAAAGGGACATGGTGATGAAAAAAAATGAGATGAAAATCTTTCATCTGTCTTTAGAAATGAAAACACACTTATGACACAAGATTGAGAATGACATGTTCTCACGCAGGTGAATAAAACACTAAACAACAAACTTACATGTACATACTTGTGTGTGCATTACAACATGTGTATTTTGCAAGCTTTTCTGTCAGAAACACAAGAACAAGACTGTTCTTGTCTTTGAAACCTAGAATACCAGCACTTATTCATTCCCTCAGTGTCTGCACTGACAGAATAAAAGAGCAGAATTCACAAAAGGTTGTACAGTCTGTCACACAACCTCTGATTATTTTAATTTCGAAGTTCTTGTTAAACGTTCGCCGGTTCCTGCCTCCTTCTTCCTGTACATACAAACTGTGTTACACAGAAAAACACCAATCCCCTGGGCGTATTTGTGAGAGGCTTTGTTTCAGTGTTCAGACCGAGTGGCTAGGGGCTTAGAAGTTTGGGAGACAGGCAGAGGAAGAGAGGAAAAAAAATACATAAATATCAATAACATAAACTTCAGCTCTCCAGACGCACAGGACTCCACAGTCAGCAATCAACTCTCTCTCCCGCTGCAGACTTTGCTGAACCACGCTCCCCTAGCCACACCGACCTCCTCACTCATTTTCTTCCAAGCAAGATCCTTTTTATTTCCGTTTCTATAAAAGTATGAAGATGCATCGTACAGTGATGACAATGATTTTGTCCTCCATTGTTGTTTCT
Organism: Megalobrama amblycephala; assembly: GCF_018812025.1. Lineage (NCBI taxonomy): Eukaryota > Metazoa > Chordata > Actinopteri > Cypriniformes > Xenocyprididae > Megalobrama > Megalobrama amblycephala. The sequence goes on along the minus strand of NC_063057.1, from coordinate 24,501,441 downwards.
GATTTCTGCCTCCGCTCGCTTAGTCGTAATCACGTCACTACTAGAGCAAGCTCCTGATTGGTAAATCGCGCATCAAACGCTCAATTCGCACCGCAGGATCACTCACGCTTAAAGGGTTAGTTCACCCAAAAATGAAAATTCTGTCATTTATTACTCTCCCTCATGCCGTTCCACACCCGTAAGACCTTCGTTCATCTTCAGAACACAAATTAAGATATTTTTGATGAAATCCGATGGCTCAGTGAGGCCTGCATAGCCAGCAATGACATTTCCTCTCTCAAGATCCATTAATGTGCTAAAAACATATTTAAATCGGTTCATGTGAGTACAGTGATTCAATATTAATATTATAAAGCCACGAGAATATTTTTGGAGCGGCAAAAAAACAAAATAACGACTTATTTAGTGATGGCCGATTTTAAAACACTGCTTCAGGAAGCATCGGAGCATAATGAATCAGTGTATCGAATCTGCTGTTCGGAGCGCCAAAGTCACGTGATTTCAGCCGTTTGGCCGTTTGACACACGATCCGAATCATGATTCGACACACTGATTCATTACGCTCCGAATCTTCCTGAAGCAGTGTTTTGAAATCGCCCATCACTTTATAAGTCGATATGTTGTTTTTTTTGGTGCACCAAAAATATTCTCGTCGTTTTATAATATTAATATTGAACCACTGTACTCACATGAACTGATTTAAATATGTTTTTAGTACATTAATGGATCTTGAGAGAGGAAGTGTCATTGCTCCCTATGAAGGCCTCACAGAGCCAACGGATTTCAACAAAAATATCTTAATTTGTGTTCAGAAGATTAACGAAGGTCTTACGGGTGTGAAACAGCATGAGGGTAAGTAATAAATGACAGCATTTTCATTTTTGGGTGAACTAACCCTTTAAGGCTTCATTCGCGTCTGGTGTGAACGCACCATTAGGCCGGGGCCCCTGCCGCCTTGGTGGGAATCATTTAGCAGAGTGGGGGGCACTGTCAAGGCTCTAGCGCAGATTTGGGCTGAGCGATGACAGGCACTGGTTTAACCGGCTTGAGACGGTGTAGTTGGAGCCACGGTGTGAAGGGTGGAGCTGGCGGACGCGTAGGCTCAACCGACCAGGGCTGAAGTGGTCCTGCAGGACTTGGATGGGTGAGATACTTGGGCCTTCCAACTGATAGCGGTGGGCAGACAGAGGTGCGCAGCCATGGATTCGTTGAGAGGAGGGCAGCTTTTCATAGGTTTTTCCTCAGTGCTGTCAATGATGGAGAGGCAGAAGATTGCAAGGGAGGCTGAGTAGGGGGCGTGCCAGGATTTGGTAAGTTCATCGTGAACTTCTGGGAAGAATGGGGCTGCTTGCTGACGAGGGGCCAGATCCACCAAATGAGAGAATTTGGTGAACTGGTGAGAGCTCTCTGTGCAGAGAGTGAGGCTCGTGTGATCTGAGCCGGTGTGAGCTCACTTGAATCCGATCGCTCAGCCCTCTCACTCCGCTGTTTCTTCCTCCGAGGTTCCTGGGAGGGAAGAGACGGGAGAGTGTGAGGGGCAGATCCGTTCTCTGAAAAGAAAGCAATCCGGGAGCGCAGAGAGATATACTCTTGCAGTGAGAGCAGCTCATCTCAGGGAGCATGGATTCTGTGTGGGATTTACCCAGACTGGCAATGCAGGCGTGGTGACAGGAAGTGCTCCATTGGTTCGTGCACTTTAAGCTGCATCGCAATAGATTCATACAGTTCCATCTGACCAACCAATCAGCTCGCTCAGAGCCCTGCTCGGCTTTTGCCTTGTGCAGTTGCATTGCATTATTAAATGCAGGGCTCTCAAGTCTCACGCATTGGGCGTGAGACACACGCATTTCAACCCGTTCACACGCTCACACGCCACACCTTGTATTTCTCACGCAGAGAAATCTCCAGGATAACGCACAAGTTGCGCCGCTATTAGAGGAATCAAGCGAGTTCCCCATAGAGTTCAGAAGGCCCTGCCACGCACCAGTTAATCTAATAAAAAAAATAGCTACCGGACAGCCAATCAGAAAATAGAATTGCTGTATCCGGGTAAGATTTAGATATTCCCGCCACAACAACGTTTACGTTCTGATTCCAACGATACATTCTGTGATTCACGGGCTCGCTTAAGTAGTTAGAAGAGGACATCTGTCAGTCACATTGATTCACATCTGGCTACAGACTGAACGTGATTGATATGGGACCATATCCTATGAGTAAGTCATCTTTGTGTCCAGGCAGCTGGTAGGTTAGTTAACAGTTTGTCCAGAGTACTTTACGTGAACTTTCCTAGCTAGTAGGGATGGACATTTTTCCAAAATATTGTATTCGAATATTTGGGCTAATAAAAAAACGAATATTCATGTATTTAAAGCTGCAGTCCGCAACTTTTTTTGTGTTAAAAATGTACAAAAATTATATAATGAGAATATACAACATGAATCCATTTTCCAAACCGTGTTTTTGTCTTATCCTGAATCATTATGGTACACTTATAATAAGTGTTTATATTCTGACTATTTCAGACCTGACTGGTAGGACCCGCCGCAGAGTATCACAGTAACTGCGTGACTCGCCATAGACATACATGGAGAAAAGTAGCTCCGGCTAGAATGTTCCTCCGCAAGACGTGTGCAGTTCTGTTTATTAACCGCTAGAGGGCCAAAAATCGCGGACAGCAGCTTTAAATTACGATTATTTTGAGAAAATGTTTTTAGAGACGTTTTTAAACATTTTTTTATTCAAGTTGTCATCACCATTTCTGAACAAACTTATTATTAGGTAATATACACAACAAGTTTACGTTTTATCTTAAGGTTTTCATTCAGTTTAAAACATTAAACAATATGTGTAAACAAAAAATATCGGCCTAAAGAACAAGCATTATAAGCTCAAGCAGTGACCGGGAAAAAACACTGCAGAACGTAATGTACATATAATGTACTCTAGAGTCAGAATATGGTTACCATGTATATATTGTTTCACATTATAATGTTGAGGAAAAATAAATAAATAAAATGTGTATGATTATATTACCATTATCTCTCTATCTCTCTCACTCACTCACTCACTCACTCACATACACACTAAAATGCTGAATTAAATAAATATTTTTTTATTTGTACGAATTTGTGTCATTTTTCATATCAGACCCCCATCCCCACCCAAACCCCCGTCGCTGCCGCCGCCGCCGCCGCCGAAATCTCACTCTGAACTCAGTTCAAAACTTGAGAGCCCTGTTAAATGTAAGCTTCAATATTCTGAGAAAAAGGAGTTTTGCCCATAGTGTCTTCGACGCAATACGAGTGAATTGTATTGGAAGTGAACTTAGCCCCAGACTACAGAATTAATGCTCTATAAGAGGCTTTTGCCTTTTGGAAGACCGTTTCATAACAAAGTGAAAATCACTTATGTAATTTATTTTATTTATTTATAATTTTTGTTTATTTTTATTATGTTTTTGACATTGCGTGTGAGTGATTTGACAGCAAGTTGATGCCTTTATAATTGTGCGTGTAACAAGGACACTACATACCTTAGAAATTAAAATAGGCAGAGGGTGTGTTCACCTTTTGTGAATTCTGCTCTTTTATTCTGTCAGGGCAGACGTTGAGGGAATAAATGGGTGCTGGTATTCTTGGTTTCAAAGACAAGATCAGTCTTGTTCTTGTGTTTCTGATTGTTTGTCTTATGTTTCTATCTTGTGTTTTCCATGTTGTTTTTCATGTTTCCTAACCCTAACCCTTGGTCAGAAAAAAACTGATCAAAATCAATCATTTTTTAAAATTATTATTTCAGAAGGAAAAAATGCAAAAAAAAAGTCCCACACACAATCAGTACTTGCTGCAGCTACATTTACTACACTTACTACATATCCTGCTGGTATTTGGTGGTGTGTGTGAAGACATATGTACATATAAGACTGTTAAAAGATATAAACTAGATAATTTAAAGCTATTTATCTGTCTTTAGGAATGAAAGCACACCATTGTACCATTTGTTTAACCATAATTTTTCTAGAGATCTACTGAATGGTGAAAATACTGATTAAAACTAAAGTAACGAGCCTGGTTTGAAAATGTAAAAAGTAGAAAGTACACATATGTGTAAAAATGTAAAGAGTGAAAGTAAAACGCTGTCAGAAAAGTAAATAAAACTAAAATACTGATACCACAAAAATCTACTTAAGTATGGTAATGAAGTATTAGTAAGTAAACATTAGTTGACCAAATTTTAATTAATTGGTTAGGACAAAAGCTCCACAGGAACTGGCAAAGTCTGTGCTGGACAGATCATTAACACAGCTGGTCCATGTGGAAATTTTGTGTATGTTGCACTATTGTTAGGCACATTTTTTCCTGATACAGCCGAAAGAACAGACTATTTTTATCATATCGTTTCAAAGCAGCTTTACAGAGAATGTCAACATTACAATTTAGAGAATGCATTTAGCTAATAATGTAATAATTTAGGAAATTAATTTACAATTATTGTTAGCAATTTAATTGAAGGTAGAAGCAATGAGCTCCTGAAAAAAATGAATTACATATTAACAGTAATTAGGATATATAGAAATTTGGGAATGTCAGTTGAGATGCTTATAAATCAACCATTCAAAATTAGTAAAATAGCACAAAAATTCAGTAAAATTTAAACAAAATTATTGGTTTCATTGGACAAAAAACAAAAACACTATGCTTATGAATACTACTTAATGGAATTTTGATTTTAAAAAATAATTTGATATTTTGAATGCATTTTGTCCATTCATTTACACAACGACTGCATTTCAGGGGCCTGAAAACAAGCTTTTGAAAATGATGCCTCTATTTCCATGTAAGAGACTGTCCTCCAAAAAAAAAAAAAAAAAAAAAAAAAAAAAAACGAACCTATAGGTCGTTTTTCAATCACCTTATTATGACCTATATTTACGCTTTAAAGTCATGCGCCCTCTAGCTGGCGTAAAAATAATGACAGTTTCATGTTGCGTCTGTCGTCATGACGTATGACCGTCATTACCAATCAAAATGCATGTTAATTTAAATGCAATGTGTGGACTTTTTTTTTTTTTTTACATAATTTGTCCTATTTCCATTTAGAAAAAATAATTTTTATTAACGACTACACCTACTCCACACCTAAACCTACCCTTAGTGATTTATAGTGCATATACACTTCATGAGCACGTGCTCCCTGGGATCGAACCCACGATCACATGATTTCATATATCATATATTCATATATTGTTACATATTGCAGTGTTCTGCCAATTGAGCTATGAAACACTAAATATGATGCAGATAAAATGCATTAAAATGACAGTGTCCTGTTGTCAATAGGGGCGCATGGGTCTATTCTATCATCACATAATGATATAGAATGAATCACACTCAAAACCATGAATCACATCAAACAATAACAAAATGCAGGAAGTATGACAAGAGAACATGAGCTTGCCAAATACGGAGAAGAACTCATGAACACGACATTTTTAAGTAGGGCGTTTCCAGTTTGGATTTAACTTTAAATATCCGGGACAACAACAGTTACATTAGATGCTGTTTCCCAACCACCTGAAGTGTCTCTGATCCAGAAGCCTTGCTGATATTACCCTTGATTGAAAAACTTTGGGTTTTATACTGAACTTTATAATATTGGATAAATATTTCTACATCTGCAGAAAGAAATTGTAATCAGTAAATTAAATTATTGCCATAACAAAATTTGCCTCCTGTGGCATTCATTTAAGATCAAGAAAGAACAGACCACGAAGGAGTCTTCTGCACCAGACCGTAAGTATTTTAAAATGCTTATATTGATGCTCGCTCAGGACCTTTTGGCGTCACTTTTTAACGGGGTACCTCTTTAGCGTCATTTTTTGACATGCAGGGTACTCCATTGCTTTCAGTGAGAAACCTTTGGCATCAACACAGACACTATGGGCACGGGAATTTCATTACATCAGCTTTGAGTGTGAAATGGCATCGTCTCTCGTGATCAAATGTGTCAAGCTCAGGTGTATTTTTTAATTAAATGACAGTGTTCATGGAGTGTTTTTTTTTTTTTGTTTGTTATTAAAACCTTAAGTTTCACTCTGTGAACAAAAATATATGGGAATATACTGCAAATTATAGTGCTTATATTTTTCAATATACTGCAATATATGCATTGACCATGTATGGCTATTGATACATATAAAATATGTATAAATGAAGACAAAAATAGCATTACATTCATAAAGTTTTATCCTTTATTGTGCACACATATTGCACATACATGTTCCCATATAAATGTGAATGTGTTGCACACACATATATACACACATTCATGGAATGAGTTACAATCAGTGGTTACAACAGACTTCTAGTTCCCAGCATGCTTTGCTTCTGACTGTTAAAGGAGAGTAAATGTTAAAATTAAGTGCTATTTCATGTGTTTTGCTCAATATTGATAAAGGGGGAGATCTGTTAGTGTTAAAGTTGTATTATTTTGGAATTTAAAAGGTTTTCTGATATGTGTGAGTTTGTGCTGAAGAGTAGAGTCTGTGGTGAGGTTTATGATTGGCTGAACACCACACAGCAAATTGCCCAGTGTTCATTTAACTCCGTAAGTGTACATTTTACACTTCTCTGGTGTATATATAGGTCCCACCAGCCTGGTGTTTAAGTAACACTTTCAAAAGTGTTGAATATATACCCCTTGACAGTGTACATTGTTTTACACCAAAAGTGTACAATATACTCTAGTGTACACTGTGTATTACTCTCTGCAAGAGTGTATTATACACCAATTCAAAAGGCTATTTTTCACACTGAAAGTGTACAAAGATTAATTGTGCTTTTAGCACTCTCGAATTGAACATTTCTAAATTTCCAAATGTTCACCATTTTGCATTGTGTATATATATATATATATATATATATATATATATATATATATATATATATATATATATATATATATATATATATATATATATATATAAACAGATCACAAAAAAAAAAAAACTTTCAAACCAATTGGATTTATTTTCTCAGATTCAACAGACCAAAGAAATACAACTCATGTTGTGTTTACAAACACAATTAGTACAGCATGCATAAAAACAGTGTAACAGCATTAAAAGAATAAATCACTTAGATTTTTATATATGAATTAGTCATTTGTGCAATTTCATATTACTGAATGACATTATACACACTTAAATACGTGTATTGCATTGTATTAAAATATTAAAAGTACAATCTACAAGGAATAGACAAATTCGACCTGAGTACTGAAGCACTCTGGTAAAATTCTGGAAAAAGTGCTTTAAAGGGATAGTTCACCCAAAAATGAAAATTTGATGTTTATCTGCTTACCCCCAGGGCATCCAAGATGTAGGTGAATTTGTTTCTTCAGTAGAACACAAATGATGATTTTTAACTCCAACCGTTGCCGTCTGTCAGTCAAATTATGCGACTGAATGGGAACACCAACAATAAGAGTCAAATAAACATGCACAGACAAATCCAAATTAAACCCTGCGGCTCGTGACGACACATTGATGTCCTAAGACACGAAACGATCGGTTTGTGCGAGAAACCGAACAGTATTTATACCATTTTTTTTACCTCTAAAACACCATGTCCAACTGCGTTCAGCATTTGCTTAGTGAGGTCTGATCATGCTCTGACAGCGACAGTGATGTCTCGCGCTTATACTTCAATGAGTGCTAGACATCACTGCTGTTGTCAGAGTGCGTTAAGTTGGACATAGTGGTGTTTTAGCGGGAAAATATGGTATAAATACTGTTCGGTTTCTCGCACAAACTGATCGTTTCGTGTCTTAGGACATCAATGTGTCGTCACGATCCGCAGGGTTTAATTTGGATTTGTCTGTGCATGTTTATTTAACTCTTATAGTAGAAGTTCCCATTCAGTCGCATAATTTGACTGACAGACGGCAACGGTTGGAGTTAAAAATCATCATTTGTGTTCTACTGAAGAAACAAAGTCACCTACATCTTGGATGTGCTGGGGGTAAGCAGACAAACATCAAATTTTCATTTTTGGGTGAACTATCCCTTTAAAACATGTAACGGAACAATATAAAGGTCACTTTGCTGAAATTCGTACAATATTTTAAGGTCAAAATGTCAATTTGCAGTTTTAAAAGAACAATTAAATACATTTTTTAAAAAAAAAAACTATTTAAATTTGTATAACTATAAATTTCAGTCATTTGTGCAATTTCATATTACTGAATGACAACATACACACTTAAACGTGTGTTGTATTAAAATGATAAAAGTACAAACTACAAAGAACAGACAAATTCGAAGACCTGAGCACTGAAGCACTCTGGGAAAAGCTCTAAAAAGTGCTTTATAGACCTTATTTACCAGAGAAACAAGCGCGCCGCCATCTTTATAAAATTGTCTTTGAACTTCCGTTTTGCGGTAGCTCTGTTCATTTCTATGGCATCGCTGTCAAAGAATAATTAGTTGGTTAAGTGGATTTACTTGTTGTAGAGTTAATGAAAGTTATCATGAGCATTGTTATGTTTAAAGCAGATGTCTTAACACATGTCAGTAGATCGGGAAGATTTTAAAACGAGCAGTTCATTCATAAATGTAAAATCGCTGTGGAAACCGGAAGTCAAAAGACAACGAGCGCAACGCTGAAAAGGGGCGGGGCTACATAAGGTCTATAGTAAAACATGTAACGGAACAATATAAAGGCCATTTTGCTGAAATCTGTACGATGTTTGAAGGTCAAAAGGCTTAAAGAAACAAGGTTTCAACATTCAAAGGGGAAACTTTCCTGAAAAGCCCCTCTTGGACTTAAAATGAGTGAAGATGTTCAACAAAACAGAGAGAGGACTTAGCCATGCAGGGGATGAGCAGTGCCCAAGGAAGTCGACCGGAAGTTGAAGTCGGCCGCGTGCCGCCATCTTGTAGCAGAACTTCACTTGCGTTAGCATCCCATTGACATTTTGGCGTCACTTTGACAGCGAATAACTTTACATCTGAGGCATTTAAAGACTCCATTTGTCCATTATTTATTTCTAAAGATACACGACAATGTATAAAGGGCTCCATTACCTTCTATGTTACATTATGGCCCCGTAGAAACAGTTTTTGTAAAAATAGGCTAACGATTGCGTCATAACCACTCGACTCTCTGTCGCACAGTAGAGAAATTACCGTACAGACCGGAGGAGAAGCTCGCGGGCAATAGTATGCATTAACTTAATATGGCGTACTGGCGTTACATTTTAAAATACTATACAAACTAATTAATCAGAATACTTACTCCTGCTCACTCACGCCAAAGAACTCCCCGCTCAAGCTCGCCGTCTCTGCAAGATTAACGATGGCAGTTTGCACGCACAGCTACTAGAAGATTTACATCTGTCAGACAGGTTGCTGACGTCATCAAGCTTAGTTTGAGTCTGCGCGTCAGAAACGGAAGTGCTAAAAATCGCTAAAAATGGGCTTCACTTGTCTCAATTGAGTTCCAATGGGGTCGCTGTGTCCATTTCTTTTACTGTCTATGGGGATGAGCCGCTCATCCACAGAAATGTATGTAGCGCCCCCGTTTCAGTGAACTTATGGGGGAAGGCTAACCTGAGTTATTTTATGATCTAATATTCACTTAAATGTCGATTATTAGAATAAGGGCAAAGGATTAAACAGGTTGCTGGTATTTATGAATAAACCCCCAGTAGCAAATGGAAATGAAATAATAATTGCAACAACAATTAAACAAATGGCAAGCCTTTTACTGAATATAACATAAAATAATAAACACAAGAATATGATTTGGTAAACAATCAAAAGATGATTGGCAGTGGCAGTTAACTCCTACTTAAACTAGCAGCCGGCAAAAATCCAATAGTCAAATAATTAAACACTGAAAATACCAGAGTCCTTGTTGCAAGCCTGAGTTGAAGCTTGGGTTCGTTGCAGCCAAAAACTCGTGGCTACTTCACTCCGTGGAGCAAAATAAACAAATTGAATGAGCTCACCACTCGTGTGTTGCGCAACATCAGTGTCCCCACCGATCGCACGCGTTGTCACAGTCTCGATGCAGTTTTCTTTGGCAGATGAATGTCCCCGACTGTAGCTCCGGTCCGATTAGTCAACGAACAAGCAGTCCCTCGTCACACGCAGCACATGCGGTAGCAGTTGGCGGCCAGTGCTGAAATTCCAAACTGTCCGTAAACAACTGAATTGAGCTTTTCGTCAAAGCACCGCTCAGTGTGGAGATATAATCCGATTATTCATTAGGATTAGTCACCCTAAACTATCAGATGTTACCCAAAAAAAATATGTTATTCACATATCACTATCTCTATCCGTCGTGCTCTCCGTGCGCCGTTAAGCCGCCTTTCCACTGCACACGACAAACGACAGCCGTTGGACCGGAAGTCATTCATTTCCAATGGAGAGTAGTACGGGGGCTGCGTGGAGTTCCGATTATATGCGAATGCGGAAATTTCGGATCCGATTTGAGCTTCGGATGCGTTGAAATATTTGAACTTCTGCGGCTAGACCGTATGCGACCGGCCGACCGGATATGATGTATTCTAGTCAAAACGATGAGCACGAAGTTAGAATTACCAATATTTTAACACTTTAACGTTATTATATAAACACTATTTCTTTAAAATGGTGGTTATCAATAATTATGTAAAACAAAAAAGATATTTTATGATTATTAATTAATTTTATACGTTGAAGCTCTATAAAATCTACTAGTTTGTTTTTATTTCAGATGTATTGAGGGTCATTTGCTTTGCATGGATATATTCATACATGCATTAACGTTACATTCATTAAAATCGTTCAGTTTACCATGGTGGTTGCTGGGTTGGAATAAGCCGAGGGTAACGGTTGCTTCACTACCAATTTCAAAGTTCCGTGCGACTGCCGCTAGGGGGCGAAATGCGACAATCGGATGCGAATGTCGTGTGCAGTGGAAAGGCGGCTTTAGTCTCCTCCGCCTGACGACATTCTCCTCTCCTTTTGCACATGCGCAACACAACCACGCAACAACACAGAATATTCACGTTACATATAGTAGAATATACAGAATATACACGTTACATACAAGTAACAATAATAATCTACATTTCTTTGTACAGAACTGGAACAATGTACAATATGAAAAAAAAGAAAAGAAAATAAATAAATAAAAATGAACAAATCACTGACCTAAGTATGACCCACTATACTACTCGATTTCTCCCCGGGTTACATGTAGTAGTCATGGATGCTACTCTTCAAAGTGCCAACTGCCAAGATGTAGGGTTGTGTTGTCTGTGTTGATCCAAGGACTTCTTCAAAACTGTAACAAGACTGAAAACAGAAAAAAAAAAACCTACACATTAACAAACATTCTTGGCATGACATGCAGTTCTACATAACATTAAGAGTAAGCATACCTTGTAAAATCTTACTACACGATCCAAAGCTTCAGGCACACTGATCTCGACAAACTTCTTATTTCCGCTAGAAGGTGGTGGCAGGAGATAGACCAGAAATAACAGGGAAAACATATCACTGTCCCAGTCTAAATTCAAAAAAGAAAACGCAAACCATAACAAATCTATATAATCATATACCAATATACATAAGCTATTTTATATACAGACAAAATGATTATCCTTGCTCTTGATTAGCATACATAATGAACTGCCTGTACCTCCTTGACTGGTGTTGCAGTGTTCTGCAGACTGAATTAGACAACTCAAAAGTAGTGACTGGGTGAGGTTTTTGGATTCTTGAATGACTTTTTGCTTCAGAGTAGAGTCCCACTTCTCCAGAAGTTTAGATGCAGTCTCCACTCCAAATAGTAACTCAAAGTCTTGAAGCACCTAAAGTTGTATACAGTGAAAAAGAAAAGAAGTGATAATTATATGGCATGCCAATAATAACATGCAAATTGTAAAATCATCTAAGAAAACAACATTGACATTTTAGTAGGATTGCGACGAGCTTGCAACCCCACAAGTTCATTGGCAAGTGACACGTATATAGCAAAAGCACATACCTCCTTAGCTTCTTGCAAATGGTCATCAGAACGAGCTCTTTTAGGTGGGAAGAAAGGACCATCGCTGTCTGATGGCTGTGTGTCTGATGATGATGCAACTGAATGAAGTGACGGTGTATCGGTCTCATTTGAAGATGGATAGCTTGTGTGTGCAGGAGAGTCTTAAAGTCAAGTAGAAAATTAGAACAAAAGCATATACACACACATATACATAATTACATCTTTTCATACCTGCTACAGCCACAGCATCAACTACCATCCAAAGAGTGTCAGCCTTTTGTTCAATTATGTCAGCAAAAACAAATTCATCTACTTCTGTTCCAGTCTCGTCAGCTAAATAAACCTTATGATCTGTGGAGATGTCAAACTTCTGCTTGACTGGAAAGACAAAATGGAAATTAAAGAACATCCATCATGCAAAAAATTAGGGCTGCACGATATATCGCATGAGATTGTCACGCGCATTTCGTCAGTAAAGCCGGTTCCCTGATTACTGCTAAATCGCCATCACCTGCTTTCAAATGGAGCGGCATTTAATAGACAGAGCCGTAGATCACTGATAAGCCACGCAATATCGCGTTCATATCGCAGATGAATCGCCTTCGATAATGAACGCGATATTGCGTGGCTTGTCAGTGATCTACGGCTCTGTCTATTAAATGACGCTCCATTTGAAAGCAGGTGATGGCGATTTAGCGGTAATCAGGGAACCGGCTTTACTGACGAAATGCGCGTGACAATCGCATGCGATATATCGTGCTGCCCTACAAAAAAACTTAACCATTTCCATCAAATTCAGATTTTTCTGTGATTTTGAAATTGACAGAATGTACAGCAATTGACAAAATTCCTGAATCTGATCTGGGGCAGTTACTTTTTAGTAACCTAACCTACCCACGTGTAAGAGGTGACAAAAAGAAATGAATATAGAATAAAAGTTTTTTTTTTGTTTGTTTAAAAGCAGTGTTTCTGCTTTTACATTACAATTGTTCTTTCATATTATATATTCCTAAAAGAAAATATCCTTGAGCAAGTGGGGAAAGACTTAAAAGATTTGTTATTAACAATGAAATGCATACAAACCATATTACAATTATTAGCCAGATATTCACCATTCAGGAGCACTTACCATCCTTGATTACAGCATCATACGATGATCCAGTAAGCTTTATGTACTTTCTGTGATGTTGGTACTGCACTTTAAACAGCATACTGTCGATGTTTTGCTTCAAAACAAAAAAGATACATTCAAAAAAAGCATTCCTATATTAAACTAGGCATATAAGTTAAAAATGTGTGGCGCACTGTCTTTTTATCAGAAATTAACTGATGCTTACTGTGGTGCTTAATGCTTAGGGGTGTAACGGTACACAAAATTCATGGTTTTTAAGTCACATTTCAGTGCAATTTCAGTACAGTTAGGGGAAACTTAAAACGTAATTTTGATTATCTTTTAAATTTTAACTTAGTAAAAATCAACAGTTCATATATTCAATTTGAAACAGTATAAACCATCATTTTATTTAACAAAACAAACATAATTAGGATTGTAAGTCTTACCTGTGTCTTTATCTTGCACTGATTTGAGAAAAGACCCTATTCACACGGGGCGTCAGCGTCAACGCTTGACGGAGGGCGTGTCTGAAGCTTGTGTTGACCATAGACTGTAAAAAAAATATGGACGTAGTGTCCGTGACGTCACCCATAGAGTTCTGAACAGCAGTTTTGAAGCGTAAATGAGGCCGCGGCCATCTTAGCTGCGCGTCACCGCACGTCACTCCCGGATAACTGAAAATGGGCAAAGAGGCGGGGAGGTGGTTTGAGTTGATATGACTGGTTGCTGAAACCACGCCTGCCTAGCTCGACGTGACCATGTTAGCAGCAAAGGAGCTATCTATCTATCTAAGATACGATCTAAAATATTAATGAAGATAAGTTTTATCATCAGAACGTTCTAAAGGTTTACTGTCAATCTACGGTGTTTCTTTAAGATATAGATGCTCCAACACCAGTAATTTGTGTTGGGTGTGCAAATAACAACATGGAAAATCAAATGGGACTTCATACCTTTATAATGAAATAGAGATCGCGAGATGAATCCAATCTGTGGCACTTGGGTAAAATATGAGTGTCCATTGCAAAAAAACATGTCACATTTCTTCTGAATGATCTGCTCTCTGTCATCGTTCTTCAAGAAAGGATGCAATCTGAGCACCCTTTATGTTGTAAAACTGTATACGATCGTATCTAACAAACAAATGAGCCTGTGTCCAAAGTATATATTTTTTTCAAAATAGTGCAGCAGTTTTAGTTATAATATCCAAGCAGTGCTGTCAGAGTTGTATATCCTCCTGGTATTGTCATTGTAGTAAATCTCACAACCAAAACTTTCAGCCAATGCCACGATCCAACAACGTGTGTTCTGTGTCTCTTCCCCATGCATGCACATCTACACAGACCCACATCAGTCTCGAATATTATGCAGCAAGCCATATTTTATAATTGTATAAAATAATCGAGCACAAATACGGCTGAGATGCCAAATTCAGCGGCAGCTGAGGTAACATGACGGCTCACAGACAGCAGCGCAATCTACCTGTCACTCAAGTGACCACACCCTTAATTATGCAGAACTTTAAGGCTTAATATAATTTAAACGGATAAGTTATAAAAAAATTCACCCCCCTCAGAGTTGTCATGAAGGGCAAAAATAGCAGTATAGACCAAAACCACAATTTGAACCAACTTGTAAACATGTTTTTTTCTGCTATAAACTTGGCCAATTTAACATGGGACTCAATGAGATTCTGCTCTCTTTTGGAGCCTGTCCCTAGCGGCCAGTCGATGAATCGCAGTTTAAGTTACTTCCGTATTGGCTTCACGAGAGAAAGGGGGAGGTTGCCGCTTGGTGTTGACGCGACCGTTATAGTGATAACAGCCAATCACATTACTTTCCGGTGTTGCACAAACGCAATTGGCTAGCAACTGCTCTAGGGTATTTGCATAGGGCGATCTGATTGGATGACGCCTGCGTTGGCGCTTGAAAAGTTGAGAAATCTTCAACTTCTGCCGCTTGCAACGCGAGTGAAGCGACGCGACGGAACCCACAATTCAGTTCGGCAACGCATGACGTCACCCATTCAAAGTAAATGAGAAGCGTTAACGCCGGCGCCCCGTGTGAATGCAGCGTAACACTGTTTTTCATGTTTGATACTGTAAAGCTGCTTGATTTTAAGCAATCTATTGAATAAAGTGCTATATGAAGACGTGACGTGACTGGAGTACTAATTCAGAGCTCGTGCTAACATTCCCATGCTGTTATGATCAGACGCTTTTCTTATGCTTTCTATAAAAAGGCTTGCTGTTTTCTCATTTTTGTTGTGTTTATTTTGTTACTGAGAAGAAATTGCACGGCACATATTTACATATTCATCTAACCTTCGCTCTCAGCAGTGTAGGCAGCGTCAGACTTTTGTTTACATGGGGCGCCGGCGTTAACGTTACAGTGATAGTCTCTTTGGTAGAAACTTTAGTACATGCAGGTGTGCTTTTGTTAACAAACTTGAAAATATGAAACATTTAAAATGTAAATAATTATAAAATATAAGAAATGTGTTACATAATATATTTTACCATATATACCTATATTTATACCTCATGAGTAAATATATCTGCAATATATTATGCATGCAGTACCATATCTGATTACACATAAATCTATATATTATGAAGTATATTACTGAATATAAAATTACATACATTATGATATATTAGTAAATATATTATCACATATTTTTCAATATATGAAAAGCGGAAATTCCTTATGTATTATTCAATATATTGTAATATATTTACGCAATGTATTTTTCAAATATACTGTTAAATCATGTAATATATTGATCATTCATATATAGGGAAATATATTTTCTTTCCATAAGGGTACTTAAGAGCAGTTTTAGTATATTTGTACTTAACTCGAGTATTAATATTTTTTGTTAACTTCTACTTTTACTTAACTACATATTAAAGAGACAATTGATCATTTTACTTTAATACATTTGTCCAGACCCTTTTGTTAGATTTGTAGCTGCAAAGTGGAAAAAATACCAGAAAGCAGTCTTTGCTGATAGGTCATAGTAATATCCAGTTCGCAAATTAATTCTTTTGATCAGTTCAGTTCCTTTGAATTTGTCAAACTGGTTCACGAAGAGGTGTAAATGATTTGTTTAGCAAATCCTGAATCTAAATCTCGAGAAGCACAGAGTAATACATAACGGCTCTCCACTTGTGATCTAAATTGAAGACGCTATTCTTCATGTAAGTTTTAATCTGGGTTTATCAAGGTAAATATTTTTTAGGCTTAAGTAAACATTTTGAAATTGTGATTACGTGCAAAATAATTGTTTGATAATGATAAGTCATGAATAAGTTATGTGCGATAAAATATGAGACTGAACTCTCCCACCGGTGGTTGTGATGAAAAAGATGAGGCTTGTTCTTCTATGTAAACATGTGCAGACATCTTTGACCATCACGCCTCCTTATTTCCATTGTCCTGCATCTCGTGTTGTTAAAAGACCAAACAGTTCATGATTTAAAGGGACAGTTTACCCAAAAAATCTGTTATTTACTTACATCATGTTGTTCTTTATGGAAAATAAAAGAAGATATTTTGAAAAATGTATATACTGTATTTAATTTTTTATTTTTCTTTTGGTCAATACAATAAAAGTCATTGGGGTTCAGTGTCGTTTTGCACCCCTTTTTCTTTGTTTGTATGGAAAGAACGTTTTATCAAAATATCTTCTTTAGTGTTCTGCAGAAAAAGAAATTCATACAGGTTTGGAACATCTTACAGGTCAGTAAATGATGATTATCAGGGGAAAAACGTTAATAATTTCTTGACCTTTAACATCCAGCAGTAGTTAAATGGAAACCACCTTATTTCACAGTCACTGTTCAGTGGGCCATACGATTTTCTCAGACGCACCTGGCTTTCATGATACTGATTCGCACAGCTTCATAATACTACTTCTAAAATTGTTTATTATATATTGAATACAACTATTCTGTCAAGAATGTGTCGATAACTTAGGTCAGATTCAACTGAACCTGAGAATAATAAAAAACAAGGTGAAGGTGTCAAGTTACACACCGAAAAAAAATTTACACTTTTGACATGCAAAGCACATATTCAAAAACCTTGAAAAACCACTGATGAGTAAGTTAATCAGTGTTCCTGAGAATGAACCTTTCCTTTTATATGAATTAATAGCAAAGCAGATGAAAGTTCAGATGACTGACTGCTACAATAAAGTGTTCATAAATGCATAGTTTGTTTGCTGTTGAATGCAGATGAGTGAAGTGTGAGGTTTGAATAGTAGGACTGAACAGGGTTGGGCAGTATTTATGATACATGTATTTCAAATATAAAATAGTATTTTGTCATTTGTATTTAGGGTTGATGAAAATGGCTTTGTATCAAAATACTTTAGTTTTGTAGTTTTATAGTTTTAAATTACTGTAAAATACTATGTAGAAGTCTACATGATGATATGAAAATGCAACCTCTGATTGGTACCTAATCAGTACCTTGCCCAGACTTCATTGAGTTCAGAACAGATGTTAAGTTTTGGTGTTCGTTTTGGTAGCCTAAGCTAAATAGTTTACCAATTTATATAATGTTCTTGAAAACTATTATACCGAGCAGCAGCCCCCTATATTTATGATTAACAATCAAATGATTAATTGGTTAAAAACTAGTTGCTATGAATACAGGTGCCAATCAGTTGTCTTCTTATGAATGACTTGTTTGTCATTGAGTCAGTGTTGCTGATGCGAAGTAGGCCCTTCATTACCAAACACCAAGGAACTAAATTAGGATACAATTATGAGTCACAGGGATATGTGAATAGTTGATCTGTTAAAGCAGCATAATATGTAACATTTTTGCTGCTAGAAGTCGCTTATTCAGTCACTTATCCTTGAGTTTGTGGAAATCATGGGATGTGTTGTCTTCACATCTACAGCCAGTGGAAGAGAATCGGGATGGGACTTGGTCAGAAATCATGTTTATGGATGAGATGAGAGTATTAATGTTACTGTAGTTTGAAGCAGAGCAGGCCAAGTGCTGCAGCGGATCTTTTATTATGCCGCAGTTCGCCCCTTCCGCTTCTTCCGGTCAAGCATATGTGTGGTAAAGCAGTGCTGTTTGTCATATTAGATACATTTGTGTGTTGAAAGTTGTTATAGTGCTACTCAGTCCTTTCGCTTGGCTGCTATGAGACACTTGTTGCACACTGCAGTAAGCTAGATTGATATTAGTCACGGTAAAACATGGTACTCACGATAAATCAGGAAAACAAGATTTAAATAAGAATCTGTATTTTATTTTAAAATACATTTTGATGTATTTTTGCCCAACCCTGACTACCAGTGTGACTTCTCATGAAAAACATCTGATGCTCTCTAGCACCAAGTCTTGTCACGCGCCAGAACTAGAGCTTAGATTCTCTGCCCGAACCCGCAGGCCGGGTCGGGCCGATATTTCCCGCCACTGTCCTCAGGCCGGGTCGGGTCGGGCCCTTGATAAAGCACGTCACGTGTTCCCCTGAGGGCGAGGCAAGCCATCACAGAGAAATACGTTGAGTTTTGCTGCAGGGACATAAGGCCATTTTTTTACATTGTAAGTGGCCAGGGCTTCGAGCGGCTAGCTCAAGAATTAATCAATGTTGGTGCTACATATGGTCGTGTATCGGCCCAGTCCATTCTGCCTCATAGCACTGTTTCCAAGGCTTGCATAGAAAAGGCAGATGAGAGGAGGGAAGTTCTGGCATTCTTCAGATGCTCTGAAGAATGGAGACGTAGCGATGAGCACAGATATGTGGACTGATGACTACAGAAAGATAAGTTACATTGCAATAACGTGACATTATATCACCGACGACTATAATTTAGTTGGTAAAACTCTCACTGCAATGTTTCCCGTGGAAGATGCTTAATATCAGACGCGAGATAGTGGGCTTGCTGGTCAACAAATTTGGCCTCGACCCTAGCTCCCTCAACCGAATAGTGTGGGTAACAGATGAAGGCAGCAACATAATCAAAGCCCTGGAACCATATAGGAGGCTTTCTTGTCTCGATCACCTAATTAATACTGTCCTTCGCCACGGTCTGCATGCCGACGCACTGTCCGAAAACGTGCCGGATATAGGAGAGACCATATCTTACAAGTCCTTTCGCAGCAGATATCTAAAACAATCTGGCCTGGTTGCGCAATTGTCAAAGACAGTGCTACAGATGGGTGAGACGCGATTCAGCACAGTGTACCTCACACTCAAGTCAGTGCAAGACATATACTCAGAGCTACGGGAGAAACTGGGGAACCGCGGTGAGGTTGAGCGCATCGAAAATATTGCACCTGACTTATTGAGCTTTCTGGTCACATTTTTGGAGCCATTCTATAACTCCCAGAGAGAGTTGGAGGGCGACAAATATGCCACCATAAACCTGGTCTGCCTCTGGCTTGAGAGACTGAAGAGACATTGCCAGCCCTCTCCCACTCACTCACCACAGCAAGCATTTGTGCGCCAGAGACATGCCGAGTTCATTGTGCAAAAAATCAAGGTGAACATGCTGCACAAAGTTGCTCTTTTCCTCTGGCCCAAATTCAACAAATTGAGGATGATGTCTCCTGTAGAGATAGCTTTAGTACATGCTCACGTTCGCACCCTACTCTTGCCTGTGGAGCAATGAGCCGTACTGCCTTCACACCACCAGCAGCCAGGCCCAGGAGAGACTCCGAATTTGCTGAGTGAGAGAACCAAGACGATGATAACGAACCAGATGAGGATGAAGTGGCTATGTACAATTCACAGAAGCATGCCATTGATGACGACTGGGACCTAGTGAAATGGTGAAAAATGAACGGATTGGTGTTCCCAAAACTAGCCAGGCTGGCAAGATCCGCATTCCAGCAAGCAGCAGCAGCAGCAGCAGCGAGCAGGTGTTCAGTGCAGCTGCCCGAACGATAGAGCAGAGGAGGACCGCTCTGAAACCAGAAACTGTGGACGCAATCTTGTTCTTGCATGACAACATGTAGAACCATGTAAGTAGGCTATAGCTTTGTGATTAATATGGTATTATATAATGATTAAATATATAGCAGGCAGCCTTGCTTGGCCTAATCAATTTCTCACACTTCATCTACAGGCTCATACACAGGCAGGAGGCTACCAGAATGGAGCAGTGTTTTTGCACTATAGGCCTACGTTTCATAATAGGCTTTACAAATATTTATTTTGTTTAAAAAATATTATATGTTCTAAAACATTGTTTAATTATATTAAAGTAGTAGGCCTTTAGTCTTAGGCCATCATTTTCTGTGTTCATCATTGTTCACGGTTTATTTTTTATTTATTTTTTTACGTTTCTTCATTTGGAATTTCAGATCCGTTTACGATCCATTCAATTATTTCTGAATAAACAACGCACTTTACACGCTTCTTCCTTGTCGTATTATTCATTTAGATACTAATTAATAAATGCACGCACAGTTATGAACTTGATACATTTTACAGATAGGCCTATGTTTTACTATGCACAAACAAATGCCTTTCAACTTACATGTGCAAAATTCAGAATTAAATGAATGTGCTGCAATTTGTACAAAAGGAGATTCTGTAGCAGCCTATATGTGTTTTAGCCATTAAATAAGCACATTTATTTCAAGTTTGTTAAGTTTTGTTTTGAAGAAAGATTTTCTTTAAAGTGAATTTCGTTTAGTATAAATTGTATCTTAATTTTAATACATTTTTCGTCAACCAGTTGCCTGGATTTAATACATAAAAAGCAATATGTCAGACAATATAATAATGACATGAGGCGCTGGCGCGCCGCGGTCACACTGAATCTCGTAACACGCGCTGTCACTGAATTTACAAATGCACATCTTGCTTGTTGCTCACACACATATTATGTTGAAATAACAATATGTTGAAGTAACGTTATTAATAATAATTAATCTTTAAGAATATTTGATTGAATGCTGAATGTTGTGCTTGTTCAATTTAATAAAATTAAAACTTTAATTATGATAATTAAAATAATTGAATATTTAATATTGAGAGGCCAGTTTTTGCTCATTTATTAATAATATATATATATATATATATATATATATAACTGCACAGCTCCCCCCTGTAGCCTAAATGATCTCGCACAGCAGCACCTGCGTTAAAAAAAATCTGGCACTGCCCCTGGTTATAATGGCCCACATTATTAAAAATGGTCAGGTTTAAATCGGGCTCGGGCTTATAATTACAGTGGACGTGTCGGGCCGGGCCAGGCTCGGACACAACGTGCTCGGGCTCAGGTAGGGTCGGGCTTGATTTGTTGGGCCCGATCTAAGCTCTAGCCAGAACACACATGCTTTAGTGATGTGAACCTTAAAGAGTATACAAAGAATAGCCTACTACTACTAATAATAATAATATAAAGAATACATTGCATATTATACATATTTGTCACAGTTGGTTGTGAAGAGCAGTGAGGAAGCAGGATTTAGATGCAGCAGTACAATTTTTTTATTAAGAAAATCACTGAACTCAAAAACGTAGGGGATCTATCCACATAAAGACAAAATCAGCCAACTAAAGACTAAAACTCACGGTTATAAATACACAAGAAGATGAGCAGCTAAAAGAGACAAAGTTTGCTCCAAATCTACAGAACAAGGAACTGAACACAAATAGAACAGAATGAAATAATATAAAAACAAGAATCTCTAAGCAGACGAACAGAAAACTAGAAGTGACAATATTATATATTTATAGACTATACTTTATACTCTTTCAGATTTACATCACTAAAACATGTCTGTTCTGGCACGTGACACGAGTTGGCACTAGTGAGCATCTGATAAAGATGCTTTTCATGAGAAGAATACACACTGCACTCAAGAGAAATTATCTCACATTGTGTTTGATTTTACGGGTAGCTGTAAACTGAGGTGACATTACAGACTATGTTCAAGTGTTTATATTTTTATCTGTAATTGCTGTGTTAGTTGCCTACTGATGATCCATTTAACTTAATGTTTATCAATCACTTACATTAATGCCTGTTTAATTATACTTATAATTATTTCTCTTTTTAAGGATCCTAATATAAAGAAAAATGTGGAGTGACATCTTCTACCCTGATAATCCTAAGAGAAGGGAACAGCTCATCCGCAAAAATCAAGAGTTTAAAGATCTGATTGAGAACAACTTCCGAGCCACCAACCAACTGATTGATGTTATGAACGATCACTTGAGCTGCTCCTTCCAACATATCAAGCTGAATGAGGAAGCTTCTCTCCAGGAGAACTGTAATGTGATGATTGAATGCATGCAAAAGATCCAGGCAGTGGTAGAGAAGATTGACAAAGAGCTGAAGGAGAAGCTGGATCCCACCCTGTATGAGAAACTGCTAAGCCTGTCTCTGACTCCAGAAGACTTTAATCTGCATTTCAAAAGTTCTTGAAGTAGTTTGTGGTGTTGCAACTGTGGTATCTACTACCGTAATTGGTCTTTTAATTAAAAATGGAGTAATTCTGGAAAATATAACAAGTAAGTTTGTTATAATTGGAGCAGGGACATTAGCCTGTGTTGGGTTGGCAGTGGTGTTTTGGGGGATCGACATGATTGTTGAGGCCATTCTTGGGAGCATTGAGCGTGATAACCTTGAGAAGGCCCTGAAAGAGTATGACGAAGCTTTGGATGAATTCAAACCAGCGTCTGAAAAATATCAGGATAACATTACCTACGTCAGGATCAAAATTGAGGAAATTAAGGATTAGAAATGACCGTTTGAAATGTTTGCTTTTTCCTGCCTAAAATGTTTGCTGGAATTATTAAACTAATAATTGTTATTACATGTTTGTGCTTAAAAACATGCAGAAATATATGAAAATTTAGCTCAAAGTGACATTGTTAAATGATATGCAGAATGTAGAAAAAGAAAGAGTCAAATGAGTTGTCCTGCTACATCAGCTCTGCAGCATATTTTGAGTTTTTTAGAGAATTATCTTAATTTAAAAGGGCGTCATACCTGCATACATTGGAGTAAATTGATAAATTTTACAGAAAACCCTCTAAATTGTAACACAGTGGAGGAATATTGCATATATTTTATTGTATTTATTCACCATTTTATGATAAACTGATGAAAAGTCAGATTTTGATTTATTTTTGCAAATTGTGACTTGCTGATTATAGATAAATTAACTAAATTAATAACTATTGATTTTTACAACAGAATGAATCAATACTGAATTTACTTAAGCTGGACAATGACACTATTTTCTTCTAGAGCTGCTGTACAGCCAAATTTATTTACCTGTTATCACTGTAAAGCTACTTTAACTCAATCTGCATTGTAAAAAGTGCTATATAAATAAAGGTGACTGGACTTGACTTAAAAAATGTTTTTGATTCCACTAGGGGGCAGCAAACAGGAAAAAAATAATCTACTTATCACCTTCTAAACAAAAGTTATTTAGATTTTACTAAAATTAGGTATTGGTGTCTCCATGTGTACCTTTATCATCTCCATTTGCGATGTCTAAAATAATCAGGCATACCTGAATTTAACAGAGCGCCTTACCCATATACATTGGAGTAAAAGGATAAAAAATGGTCTCATTTTATAGAAAACTCTCTAAATTTTAACACAGTTGTGGAATATTACTTATATTTTATTGCATATATTCACAATTTTATAATAAACACAGATAAAAAGTCAGATTTGTTTTTATTATTGAGCTTTAACTGAAGGGAGGCAATGTCTTTTCTGAAGTCTCCAAGTTTCCTCCATAAACCCAAATTATTTAAAATGCAAAAACAGGCTTACTGCCTGTAAAACAGTATTTTTAATGTGTTACACTTGACAAGAGAATGATCTAACACATTATCACCTAACTTGACCCATGTCATGTATTATATGCCTAAGCAAGATGAGAGTAAGTAGCAGTTCTTGCATTTCATTTTCATACACAAAGCAAGAAAATAAATCAAATGTATAGAGAAAAATGTGCAAAAACAGATTGTAGCAGACATGAAAGTGTTAATGGGTTTTTTGCTTATGTCATGTGTTCATGGTTGGGGGTCACAGGGTTGTGTAAGAATGGGAATATAAAGGTGCGTTCACGCGGCCTCGTAATTCCTGTAGTTACGAGATTCTAGCTTGTAAAAAGCGTTCACGTCCTCATAGAGCTCGTAATTACAGCTTGTAAGCTGGGAGTTTTCTGAAAGCTCCCAGATGCACCACGTGGCCGCTGTACCACCTGACCACTGTAGATTCATAGGTATTGATAGTGGTGCCATGGAAACGCTTAATTCCCAGTCCAAGAACATGAATAGCTCCGAATATAACGTCACATGTTGTCATCTCAAGATTTTGGTAAATACGAGGTGGCGTGAACGCAGCATTAGTCACCAGTTCACTGATAATGGCAGGGAGAGGGGGTGAGCAGGGACGATGTATTTCTTTGTTGACCACAAAACTTTTATACCATTAAAGCAGAACTCAGTAAGATTTGCGAAGCTCCCCCTACAGGTTGCTTCAGTGAATCACAATGTCGTAAATACTCCAAGCGCAGCTCTGGACTACAACGCTCACCAGCGCAGTACACTGTCAATAGTATGTAAATCTTTCAAAAGGAAATTAATACTCAATTTGGACAACAGTCAGGAGTAACGCATGCCTTGGCATTAGCTTTGAAATCTTGCATTGGTCTAAAGTGAAGCCAGTCGTTGACGCAATGTAAACAATATTCTGGGAATTTACTATACTATTGAAACTACCGGTTGAACTGCAGTTGTCTCACATAAAGCTCGTACATGACAAATAGAGAAACACTCATCAATCCCACCATGTAGTAACATAGCGGGCGAATTAGCATGCTTGCTTCTCTGCGAGCCGATAAGCTAAATACATGCCACATAACAGTGGCTATATCTCGAAGGACATGAAATAACAATAGATCTAATGGAAATAGTAAGAAAATAAAGTTGTTTGGCAAGGTTACTTACAAGTTCAACAACATAAAAGCCACGTCGGAATCGGTTTCAGTTCAGTTCTGATTCACTGAATCAGTTCAGTCCTTCGCTCTGTTTCAGTTGACGCCATTCCGTAAAAGCTGGTCCAAGGTTGACTCGAGAATGAGCTCTCTCTCGGTCTAGTTGACGTTTTCTCTTCCTAGAATCTTCGGACAATGGTTTCCTCCGTTTTTTTTTAGTGGCTCCGCCATGACTGATGATGACATAAATGTTGTTTTGGTATGATCGAAGTGAGATCATACTTTGAGAGGTCGCTATGTGTATACACAAATCCGCCGCGAACTCTATGGGCGCCGCCATCTTGCCTGCCGCCATTACTGCGTGCCTGCGAAGTGTGACCGTGTGACACTTGCCGGTGCCCTCTAATGACATTTCAATTAAAGCGCATCCTGCTCAATAAAGAAAATGTCTGGTGAAAGGGAACATGGGTAGATGATGTCAGGCAGTGGCCAAAACTTACCGATAAAGGTAATTTAATATTGACAACATAATGTAAAAATGTAATGTAATGTAATTAAGAAGTGTATTAATTGATGACAACAATAAAACCCAACGCTGTCATTACATTACTAGCTGTGTTGCTAATATGTTCACAAGCTTAAGTTTTAAATAATTATTAGGCCATCCTTAAAAATATTCTTGTTTGCCATAACCCGACCGACCCTGTCAATTTAGGACCGACCAAATTAATTATTTTTTCCCCTTTTAGTCCGACCGACTTGCCGATTGTAATTGCATTAAGACCCACGGATTTTTTTTTACTCTTCAAACAGCTAATACTAATACAATAAAATGTGAGACACACGCAATAAAATGTGAGACACACGCAATGACGCTTTTCACACGCTCTCACGCCACACATCCATTTTCTCACGCACAGAAAAATCGCGAAGTAAAGAGGACACAGAGACCGACAGACTAGACAGAGCAGGTTACTTATGATAGAAAAAATCTCAGCTCTCAGATTCTGTCAATTTTATTACGAAATTCAAACAATAAATACCGTTTTGGTGCTTGTAAATGTGACATGCTAGAAATACAGATTAAAAAATATTACAACATCAAACGACGTATAAAGTTATGTTCTTGTAAACATGTTTTTCAAAATGGATTTATGTATTCACACTTACCTTTGTCTGAGGTAAATCTCTCAGAAATGACCGAACGCTGTCAGCTAGCAGCCCCTCACACAGAACCTGTTTTGGCTGATATGTGTACTGTATTACATCTTTATTATATTTTTACTTATATCATTAAATAAAGTTGTTATTATAATAAAAAATGCATTATATTTAAATTGTTATTTTTAAATAATACTGCCAGCTGATAGGGCTCTCTGTATGTTTACAGCATCAAGTTAGGTGAGTTGTTTTTTTCTTGAGAAAAATTAATGCCTACCTTGTGTAGCCTAGCTAATATTTATCCAAATGAGTCAATATTAAATCAAATCACAATAATAATTAAATAATAATAATTGAATAAAAATAATAAAAAAGTGTAGCTTACCAGAAATTGTAGCCTACCATGTAAACATTGTAACATGTCACTAAACCTAATAAAATTCAGCTTAGTTACTAAAATGTTTTGACAATCACAATACACTTAATGTGATGCAATAAAAAAATTTTTTTTTACATTTTTTACGACCTACCGACCATTTTTTATTTTTTTGGCTGTTACAGCAAACCAAAATATTTTTAAGGATGGCCTTAGCCACGACCAGTTGTAGCAATAAAATACACGTTCTTACAGGTATTGAAGATTATTTTATTAATCATCTGGCATGCGATGAGCCATCTCGGTTATGTGTTTCATCCACTTTTGACGCACATCTTGGTCCTCCGCTCGACCAGGAACTCTGTGCAATCCGTATGGCCGTAAACATGGGCAGTCAATGTGCAACAAAGCTTCGTGTATTACACAAACGGTTTTATTCCAGGCCTGTAGTTTTGTGCTGTTGTTAAAACAACCAACCACACTACACGCTCTGCCCGGCATCACTGGACAGCATACGTACTAAAAAAACTATATAGCTAACATCTGCTACAGCCTACGGGACCAACACGCTACTTCTGCTACTTCCTTAGCAGCAAGGCACGCAGTAATGGCGGCGCTGCTTTACTTCCGTGTTTCGCCGGATTTGTCTATATTGAATTACCGTCTCGCGTGAACGTGAACATGAGGCGAGATTGTGTCGGGTCGGTGCAGCTCAAGTTGCAAGTGCTGTATTCTGGCGTAGACGTCCCAGAGGGGGTTAGTGCTCGCCTCAAACACACCACCACAAGTCAATTAACCTATTTATGAAGGTAAAAAATCGTAAGGACTTAGAAAACTATTTATGAAGGTAAAAAAGTTACTTAGTTCTGCTTTAAGAAATATCAGTTTGTGCAATAAAAAGAAAAGCAATCAGACGTACTTTTTGCCTCACCGATATTTAATTTATGCGTCATCAATGCAGTCACTGTCTTAGTCTCTCAGCGGCTTAGAAAGGACATAGTAGCCACTATACAGATAACTCTTTATTCATTCTCACAAATCATGTTTTTTTTGGTTTTTTTTTTTGTGCATTCAGAGTAATATCAATCAAATTGCAGTTGGGATGTTTTGATTAGTTAATAATAAAATACAGGTAACTCACAAAATTAAAGTTCATTGAGAGTATGTTTTATATATATATATATATATATATATATATATATATATATATATATATATAAAAAGTTTTTTTTTTTTTTTTTTTTGAAAAAGTTGATAACTCCATTTCATGTTTCAGTTAAACAAAACCAAGTTGCTTTGTAATAGTATTTAAAACACACACAAACACACACACACACACACACACACACAAACACAAACACACACACGATCACACTCTCTCTCTCTCTCTCTCTCTCTCTCTCTAACAGCAGGCCCAGACAGTACAATTTCCACACTTTTATTAGTCCCGGGTCCAGTGGACCTGAACATCTTGTATGTAATATAAATGTGTAGGGGGGTGTACAGTGTGTGGTCATTGAAAATGTTTTCTGATATATGTTCTTCACAGAAAATGAGCCAAGGCCAATGAGTCTGAGTTTGAAAATATAATTTTTCTTTTGATAAAAAATGAAAACAGGTCCCACAGGCCTGAACACCATACAAGGGTTAAATTAATTTGAAGCTATTAAAAAAAAAATTAAGTTATCTCCAAGCCCCCCTGGAGGACCACTGGCCTACACAGTCTTGGTGCTTTACCACATCGCCCTCCACTGGATGTATAATGAGCAGCAATTTTATGCATACGGTTTATTTTGGTGAAAGTAACTCAAAAGTAATGCAAAAGTAGTTTAA
Source organism: Megalobrama amblycephala (assembly GCF_018812025.1). Classification (NCBI taxonomy): domain Eukaryota; kingdom Metazoa; phylum Chordata; class Actinopteri; order Cypriniformes; family Xenocyprididae; genus Megalobrama; species Megalobrama amblycephala. The sequence continues at coordinate 24,472,973 of NC_063057.1, read as the reverse complement.
TGCATTACATTTCAGAGACAGTAATATTGTAATGTAACGAATTACTTTCAAATGACAGTAACTAGTAATATATTTTGTATTACATTTTGGAAGTAACTTGTCCAACTCTGTTTATGACCCGTCACCCCGATTGGCAGGTCATCGGGTGTCATATTTAGGGTCAGATAGATTTATAGTTAGCTATTTATGTGGCTTATCCCTAGGAAAAAAAGTATACTCAAGCACGCTGTTTATTTGCACATTTAAATTTTGGGTCACAGACAACATAATTTTGTTGCTTAAAGGTTAATGTGTTGGTTGTCAGGGGGGAAAAAAACATCCCTAATATTTACATATACATAGCTAGCCTATATATGAAGAGTTCCAATGCAAAAACCTTTTGCAAAAAAAAAAAATCCATCTGACATCTTTTCTTTTAAATTATCATTTTTTTTAAGTTCACTTTCAAATGAAAATTACCCCAAACTTTACTCACCCTCAAGTCATCCTAGGTGTATATGACTTTCTTCTTTCTGATGAACACAATCAGAATTATATTAATAAACATCCTGATGCATCCAGGCTTTATAAAGCAGAGAATGGGACCAATGAGTTTGAAGCTGAAGAAAGTGCATCCATCCATCATAAACAGCACCTCTGTCTCATCGCTGCTTGAAAGATTAAGCCAAAATGCCCTGATGCCCACAACAGCAAGAGCCATAGTACGGCAGCAACTTTGCGCCGCACCACGTGAGGTGCGTAGATTGAGGTCTGTCATGTTAGAGATCTCCTGCTCCTGCTCCAGATTGCCGGCTTTGGATTGCTGGTGTCCAGCTGAGTGTCCAGCTCTTCCAACAACTCGGCTTGATAGACAATCAACAATGAAGTGATGTGAAGTGCCCGCACTGCCAACGCTGATGATTTACATATTTTCTGGTACATAGATGTGGTGAAGTGCTCCATTTTCTACATTTCTACATTCATATGTATAGCGCTTTTCACAATACATATCGTGTCAAAGCAACTTTAGAGAGAATGTGAGTCAACATTATAATTTAGAGTGATCTGTTGTCAGAGTTGACTGTCCAAATTATGTAATTTCAGAAATGTACATATATGATCACACAGTTAGCACAGTTTGCATCATCTTTAGTCCTCACAGGAGTTAGCGCTGTCTCTTCACAGGTGTTGGTCATCTGAAGTCTTCTTAAGAGGCTGGATGTCATGAGGCTGCTGCCATCTTAGCAGTGCGTCACCGCACGTCACTCCCGGATAACTGAAAATGGGCAAAGAGGCACGACGTAGTTGGAACTGAGGTGCCATGATTACTGAAACCACGGCGCCTACCTCGAAATGACCATGTTAGCAGGCAAAGGAGATACTATCTAAAACATAGGTGCCAATCCTCTGGGTGCTTGGGGGCTGGAGCACCCAGGGAAATGGTAGAGCACCCATGGAAAAATACGAGATATTCTCCATTGATTTTAACCAATAAAAAATCGATTGGAGCTTTCAGACACAATCCTCACCTTTTTATTGTTTATTTAAGGCCATTTCTATGGCGATATTTTAATGGCAAACGCCAAGAGCGCATCCAAGTGAAGCGCGAGCACATGGCTCTGCTCTCGATCAGACACATGAGCGCGCTCAAACTCGAACTCTCCTTGCATCAGATATCAGCGAGAGACTCGCGACAACACTCGTGAAAAGAATGTGCTTTTGGGTCGAAATTGTCATCTTGTTGCACGGATTTAATGCAAATAAAACATCCAGTTGATGTTAATTTAAGTTAAATAAGAAGCAAACTAGCGCTGAAACATGTTGATTTTGAAATCGTGCTGAGGAACGCAGCAGGGACTGGCACAAATGTGGCTCCTGTAAGTTAGTCCTCAGATATGCAGTTTATATCTATCACTTGACTCTTCTTTCCAGGGAAATCACTAACAAAATGCACACAAACATGTCCCTACTCTTGATATACAAACATTGATGAACGTCTTTGAACTTTATGAGTAAAAAAACAACATGAGGGAAGATTCGAACCACTGATAATTAGGGGGTGGGGGTGGGTTGGGCTGTTCACCTGTCACTCAAGTGACCACGCTCTTAATTATGCAGAACTTTAAGGCTTAATAGAATTTAAACAGATGAGTTATAAAGAAATCCCCCCTCTCACAGTTGTCATGAAGGGCAACATTAGCAGTACAGACCAAAACCACAATTTGTACCAACCTGTAAACATGTTTTTTTCTGCTGTAAAATTGGCCACTTTAAAATGTGGTACAATGAGATTCTGCTCTCTTTTGGAGCCTGTCACTAGTGGCCAGTCAATGAATCGCAGTTTAAAGTCACTTCCGTATTGGCTTCAAGAGAAACTGGGGGAGGTTGCCGCTTGGTTGAAGGTGCCCTAGATTGTAAAATTGAATTTACCTTGACATAGTTAAATAATTAGAGTTCTGTACATGTATATGCTGCATCATGAACAGTTTGTAATGGTCCACGTTGAGTTATATTAGCTGTGTTAACTTATTGTATTGTGTTACATGTATGTATATTTGTGTAGGCCTATTATTTGCCTGCCCTCTAGGGGCAGGAAAAGCGTGATCTACATTTTGTCTTATTTAGCAGATTCCTTACACCTGTGGACCATTATCCTGTGCTTAAAGGAAGCCAAGTTGCCACACTTCAGCGGCGGAACTTAAGTGGCCATCCCGAGATGGAGCTGTGCTCTCTTTTGTGTTTAGCCCTTCATGTTCCTGTCTATTTTCTCCTACTCATTATTATATTTTGTCTTATTTCAATAAATTCCCCTACATTACTGAGCCGTTGTGTCATCCCTCTCTAATGTTATGGCAGTGGCTGTAACATAATTGGGGGCTCGTCCGGGATTTTTTTATTTTTTCTTCTCTCAGCTGTTTAATGTGGGAGAAAGAATGTGTATGGTCGTCATGATTGTTTGAATTATTTTTCAGTTGTGAGTAACTAAGAGCGTCCCAGGTGAGTATTTGCCCTATTTATTCTGTAGTCGTCGGGTAGGTCTAAACCTGCCACTTTGTTATTTTGCCTTTTTTATTTTTTAGTGGTTATTCGGAGTGGAGGCACGCTTCAGTTCACCTGCAGCTGATTTTGTTAATGGGATCGGTTTGCAGGTGTTCATGATTTCAGCGTTTAAAGTGGCCTCGAGCCCCTAACGCCACTGAAGACTAGGGAATTAATTTAATGTTTAAATGGGGTAAATACATGTGTGTTGTGGGATTGCTTTTGGTTATTCTTTGTAAATTTAAATTGGTAAATTCATTCTTAATTCGTATCATTCGGCCAATCAATAGATATTTGTTCGTCCTGTGGCCCATCATCAGCAGATATATACATACATTGTGCGTCCATAAACACTAATTGCCCATCAGTTTACTTTGGACAATATATGCTAACAGTTTTTTGTTTAGGAATGTATCTGCTTCACGATCGCTGTCACCAGCACTGCGCACAGGGGCACACAGGTGTCGTTCAGTTCTTGTTCAGCGATCGAGAATCATACTGAGTAAGTGCACAGAAGTTTACAGATGTGACAATGAAAATTTCCAAGCACTTGTTCCAAAGAGAGCCAAGGCAAACAACAGGCAGTCCACTCTGAAAACTGAGACTGATGTTGACATGTTTCCACAGACTCTGACATTCCTGCCCGCACATGAAACTGGAACCACAAGCTGAGCTTTGCTGAGTCACATTCTCCCATGAGTCTATTCAAACTCTTTTTTCCAGAAAGTGCTGGTGCCATAACACCAATGTGCAAGCTGTCAAAGCAACTGCAAAGGGCTGCAAATATAAATGGACAGATGTAAGCATCGGTGAGATGTACCGCTACATTGGACTGTTTACATGGCAATGGTGAAGGTGAGCTCCATCAGGGAATACTGGCGGCAGAGCAGTGTTTCTCCGTACCTCCGTCCAAAGATGAGTGTAGGTTCATATAGCTTATACAGTTATATATAGGCTGTTTATATCTGTTAAATGTAAAATAGATATGTCAAATTTTATAGGCTATATATTTCTTTCTTTCATATGTTCATGCACTACCAGTCAAAAGTTTGGACACACTTTTGTTAATGTTTTTGAAAGAAGTCTCTTATGCTTATCAAGCCTGCATTTATTTGATTAATATACAGAAAAATAACAGTATTATTGTGATATATTATTGTAATTGTATATATATAGTATTATATATATTATATATATATATTATATATATATATTGTATATATATATATATATATAGTAATTGTAAATTACTTTTTTCTTTGTGAATATATAGTAAAGTGTAACTTAATTTCTGTGGTCAAAGCTGAATTTTCAGCATCATTACTCCAGTCTTCAGTGTCACATGATCCTTCAGAAATCATTCTAATATGATGATTTGATACTCCGTTACTGTCAGTGTTGAAAACAGTCGTGCTGCCTAATAGGTTTTTTTTATAACCTGTGATCTTTTTTTCAGAATTCTTTGATGAATAATAAAAAAAGAAGGAAAAAAAAAAAAAGCATTTATTAAAGGTGACAGAGAGGATTTTTTCATCGACTGAGAATCCAAAGACTGTTAGTGAGTTTTTGAAATGAGCGCATGCGTAAGAACAAGCCCCCCTCCTTCACCAGCTCATTTCAAAGGAACGCCTCCCAAAACTCGTGCACGAGTATTGGAACACGAGTGTTTACCACCGGCATTCGCTGTGTCGTGTTAGTGGATTCATTATGTCGGACTCACCGCAGGTAACTCATAATCTGCAGTTGTTACTCCTGTCTCCTGACAAAAACATTGCATGCGGCGCCTGTAGAGTGTGGAAAGTTACTGGAGCGCGCAGCCGCACGTCTCTCACAAGGAACGTCACGGCAGTGATTGACAAGCCAGAGGGCCAATCGTTTACGCGATGATCGCGTAAACGATTGGCTGATGTTTTTAAGGCCCTACCTCGTGCACAGATGATGTATATTAATATTATTCCTTTCAGTGCACCTAATAAATAGTCTTTTATCAGTTAGTAAAGACAGTTTCAAGTAATATTGCAAAAATGTATAAAACAAAACATCCTCTTTAGCACCTTTAAGCATAAGCATTTTTATTAAAATATAAATCTTTTGTAACAAGTTAAGTTTTTACGAAAGAGGATTAGGGCCAAGCAATAAGAATAAAATAAAACCATCTCGAGATTAAAGTTGTTAAATTTCGAGAAAAATGTCGTAAAATTTCGGGAAAAAAGTCGAGATAAAATGTTGAGAATAAACTCGTTAAATTATGAGAACAAATTCATTAAATTATGACTTTTTTCTCGAAATTTAACGAGTTTTTTAAACAACTTTAATCTCGAGATGGTTTTAATTTTTTATTATTGCTTGGCCCTAATCCTCTTCCATAAGTTTTTAAGTTTGGGGTCAGTATTTTTTATTTTTTTATTTTTTTTTGAAAGAAATTAATACTTTTATTCAGCAAGGATTAGTTAAATTGATAAAAAAAAAAATGATAGTAAAGACTTGTAAGGAAAGATTTCTATTTTGAATAAATGCTATTCTTTTTTTTTTCTTTTTTTTACTTCTCCAAAACATTAACAGAAAGCTTCACACAATTAAGTTATAACATTTTTTTACCACAATAACCCCTTCCGCCAAAATAATACATAAAATATTAAGACAACAATGACACACAATAGTAATTAATTAATAAATAAATAAAAATATAAAATGGTGAATAAATGTAAATAATAAACTCAATTTACAAATGAACAATATCATTATAGGAAGAAATAAATAAATTGAAATAATAACAATTAAATAAATAAAAAAACAATACAATTCAAGTCTCTGACATGTTTGTGGTCTGTACATATTTATAAAAATGGTAATCATGTTTAAATCAGTTTATCAAACTTAATTACTCTGATCAATTAAGTGGGAGAGTCTTCATATTTTCAAAGCATGTGATCATGGGTTGGCAAATCTTGTAAAAGTTTTGGACAGATCCTTTCATTAAATACTTAATTCTCTCTTAAGTTTAAGTATGAAACCAGGTCACATATCCACATTGAAGCTTTGGGTGGGTTTGTTGACTTCCACTTCAATAATATTCTTGGCAAAAGCATTAACAAATTTTTTATCTTATTTGTCAATGAAACACCATGTTCTGGTACTCCAAAGATAGCAACTTCAACGCTGAGTATTATATCTACGTTAAAGGCCTCATTTAGTGTTTTAAATATGAATGTCCAATAGTCATTCAGCTTTTGACAAGTCCAAAAACATATGAAAAAAGTCTGCCTTATCATCTTTGCATTGATCACACAAATCATCAACATTTGGGTACATTTTGAAAGTCTACATTTTGTGTAATAGGCACAGTGGAAATCCTGAAAAAAGTATCCCAACTGTTTTCAACATTGATAATAAATCATCATATTAGAATGATTTCTGAAGGATCATGTGACACTGAAGACTGGCGTAATGATGCTGAAAATTCAGCTTTGACCACAGAAATAAATTACACTGTACTATATATTCACATAGAAAACAGCTGTTGTAAATTGTAATAATATTTCACAGTATTACTGGTTTTTTTTTCTGTATTTTTGATCAAATAAATGCATGCTTGATAAGCATAAGAGACTTCTTTCAAAAACATTAACAATAATAACATGTCCAAACATTTAAACAATACTGTATATGTTTATATATGTAGCACTGTTAGGCACAACATTCAGTTCCTCCACATAGAGGAATTACAATAAAACAGATTAAATCTTTGAATTTCCTCACAATCTTTGTTCAGGCCAGAGCCATAGAGAGAGAGTTGCGACAACGGAAGTTCAAAACGCTTGATCGTCACGTGATTCGCGTAGACTTCAGATAGTTCCAGGAAGTGCTTCGGCGGCAATTCAAATGATAGGGTTAGAGATGGAACCATGATTTTTGGTCATTTGTAGTCAATAAATGCATCGGTTTACAATATGTTTGTAATACACCGACATGTGACTGTAGTATGTTTTTGTAGTTACAGCAATGTTGTTTTTAAAAGATAAAAACCTGCTAATATAGTGTTTTCAACCAGCGTTGCCTGCCTTCTTAACATATTTCTGGCTAGCGTTACCTTGGTTAAAACGTTGCTGTATTTTATATTTTTACTTGTATGTTAGTTAAGGGCAATATAGTTCACTGTTTTCACAGGGACAGGAACATGCAGGTGCAGGTGTTGCCTTAAAAAACCCTGCAAGTGAAATGTAAAATTTAATTAAGTGAAACTTAATTAATCTTAATGTTAAAGGTGCCCTCGAATGAAAAATTGAATTTATCGTGGCATAGTCAAATAACAAGAGTTCAGTACATGGAAATGACATACAGTGAGTCTCAAACTCCATTGTTTCCTCCTTCTTATATAAATCTCATTTGTTTAAAAGACCTCCGAAGAATAGGCGAATCTCAACATAACACCGACTGTTACGTAACAGTCGGGATCATTAATATGTACGCCCCCAATATTTGCATATGCCAGTCCATGATCAAGGCATTAGACAAGGGCAGCCAGTATTAACGTCTGGATCTGTGCACAGCTGAATCAACACACTAGGTAAGCAAGCAAGAACAATAGTGAAAAATGGCAGATGGAGCGATAATAACTGACATGATCCATGATATCATGATATTTTTAGTGATATTTGTAAATTGTCCTTCTAAATGTTTCGTTAGCATGTTGCTAATGTACTGTTAAATGTGGTTAAAGTTACCATTGTTTCTTACTGTATTCACGGAGACAAAGAGCCGTCGCTATTTTCATTATTAAACACTTGCAGTCTGTATAATTCATAAACACAACTTCATTCTTTATAAATCTCTCCAACAGTGTAGCATTAGCCGTTAGCCATGGAGCACAGCCTCAAATTCATTCAGAATCAAACATAAACAATATAACAGTATACAATACTCACATAATCCAACGCATGCATGCCGCATGCATGACGAACACTTTGTAAAGATCCATTTGAGGGTTATATTAGCTGTGTAAACTTTGTTTATGCACTGTTCAAGGCAAGCACGAGCTCTGTGGGCGTGGAGCACAAGAATTAAAGGGCCAGTAGCCCTGAATCGGCTCATTTATAATTATGCCCCAAAATAGGCAGTTAAAAAAATTAATTAAAAAAAAATCTATGGGGTATTTTGAGCTGAAACTTCACAGACACATTCAGGGGACACCTTAGACTTATATTACATCTTTTTTTAAAAAGTTCTAGGGCACCTTTAACAATTCTTATGCACCCCATTCACGTATTACTATATACATTCATACACAATGTATTCAATTCTAAAACAAAACATGATTATATACACACATTGACTTTTGCACTGATTTAGTACAATGGATTTATAAATTTGTAATAAACTGCATGTCAAGCATTTCGTCTGTCCTTTCCTACATGTTCTTGTAGTCTCCCGTTTGCAGTGCTGCACGAGGATGATCCAGTCGCTCAGAGAAAGCAGTATGAATGCATGGTTTCCCCACTGACACGGAAAGGAGAAAGTTATGTTCTAGTCAGCAGGAGCGATTTAAATAGAGCTAAAGATTGTGCGCCAAGTTGTGTGTTAATCATATATAGGTGTATCTGCCTTTTTTCACAAAAACCAACACTGGGAACTTTTATGTTTATTAAAGGTTTATTAAAAATAAGGAGCAAGGAAAAGCTTGCAAAATCCAAGGGGCAGAGACTGGCGGTGAGGGTAAAGCATCATTCAGGATCTGAATCCCCTTGTGCTTGTATTGAAAGCAAGATAAAAGGAGACAAACACGGGAGAAATTAAATACAGTAATAGTATATAATATACGGTTTTGGTATTTAGTATGATTTCCCATTTAGCCTAGTGTGTGTGTGTGTGTGTATATATAAAATTATTTTTTTTGCTGCTTTTAAGCGTTGTTTTTTTATCTCACTTATAAACTTCCCTTTCCCCATCAATCCAAAAATCAGCTGAGCTGACACATAATAGACAGTCAACAGAATCACACAATGTAGTAAAAAACTAAAGTATACTACAGTATTTATTACAGTATCAGTTCATTAAACTGCAGTATGCTATAGCAGTCATTACAAAGTGTTGTAAATACTATAATATATAGAGTATTCTACAATTTACTACAGTATGGTTCAAAAACACTATACTATTTACTATAGTATTTTTTCACCTGGGTTGTACATTTAATAAGGAATAAGAATATTCTCATTTTACCACTTTCAAAGACCACAAGCCCCAAAGTTATATTTAACAACGTTTAGAAGCCTTTTTCTCCAATTAAACAATGATGAATAAAGCTGTTTTAATCTATTATCTAATCTACTATCTGATAACATCCCCTGAAACAATTTATTTAGTGAGCAATATCAGCTGGCATGCTTTAATACACAAGTTAATTTGATTCAGATGTACTGATAATATAAAATCTTATAATTTAAACAGCTTACCTGTTAAAAATACATCACAAACGGTCTGTTCTGCTGTAACTCTCCGGGAACTATTGAGAGGCTCCACGAGCCGCCATTGCTGTAAAAAACCGTTCCATTGGAGTCTATGGAGTTGTCGCAACTTTCTCTCTATATGGCTCTGGTTCAGGCTGCCTCACAGCATTCCTCTTTGATGGGCCATTAGCCACTGGGGGAGTGTCTCTTGTCTCTCCTGGTGTGAATCACATAAATACTCATGGCCATCAACACTCCCATGCATACAGCAGTGCTGACACACAAACTGACTTACACAATTTAAATCATTATACTGTTGTTTGTGTTGAAGTGTTCAGAATGATCTCCACATAATTGTGTAGTAAAAATTCTAGCACAAGCTTTTTATTATTATTATTATTATTATTATGTTATTTTTATTATTCAGTTATTTTTTAATTATTCAGTATGTGTTTTATGGCTTTATTGCTAGGACATCCCCCCCCCCAAAACTTACTAATCACGCATAATCTTTATTTTCTAAAAAATGCAAACATTTACTGTACATTTATTTTGCTCACATATTATTGTAGCAGAGTTTGTGCCGAATACAGCAACATGTTGAGCAATAGCATGTTATAAGCAGCTGAAATAAGCACAAATGTCAGGGCATGTCAAAACATCTTAAGGGCCCCAGAATCCCTCAGACCCCTGAGAATAATACATTTGGTGATGGTGTCAAGTTATGCAACATAAAACAATACACTTTTGACAAGCAAACCACTGATGAGTAAGTTAATCTGAGAATTAACCTATCATTTTAAAAGACTGAATAAAGCAGATGAGAGTTCAAATGACTGTCTCATTCTTACGTCTCGTCCTGCTAGAAGTGAAGGAGATTTCAGAGCTGCTGTTCAACACAACAGTTTCAGAGGAAAGAAAGATCTACAAATATTTGAGGTGAGTGTTTTATCTTTTAGTTGTATGAGTGTCGACTTATGATGTGTCATTGGTCACTTTGAGCTTCTGAGACTTTAATACTGCACTCAAGTCATTTGTGATGATTTTATTTCATCAAAAGGAAGGTAACCCTCATGTACAGTTGCTATTTTGATTTCTGAATTTTCGGACACATCAGTTAACCTGGTGATGTTTGCGGGTCAATTTGACCTTCATATTTTAATATTCTAAGGCAACTGTACAGACCCAAAATAATAACATGTCTTGGTTATATTTAGTTACTTTAGTTTTTTACTACTCTATGAAGCTAAAAAAGGAGTTTTTACTCACTTATTTCAATTAAAAAATATATATTTTGTCAGCCACATATGGTAAAAATTAGCTATTTCTTTTTTTTTTTTTTCTCAATCTACCTTAAATACTAAATAACCTACAATGCTTTTCTTGATATTTTGTGAGTTTTTGTCATTTAGGGTCATGAACATGCATGCAAAGTTTCAACACGAAATGTGAAATGTGCATATAGAAATTTTAAATGTTCTTACTGTTCGTGGGTCAATTTGACCCATATAAACAGCCATTCGAAAGCAACTACAGACCCAAAATACAAAACGTTTTTAGAAATCATAAATTTACTTTGTAATGTGTGAAAAGTATTGATATTAAAAGTTAATTATTTGTGCATGATTGTATGTTTTTCCCCCATGTCCTATAATGAACAGAAAAACAGCCGCAACAGCCGCTGTTGTGTTGAGCTGACAAAAATCAGCCACAGACAGTATTTTAAATCCTTCTGTTTGCTTTATTTACTTGTTCACAGATTTTTTTGTACAAATTTACACACTTTTTCTGTACTATTTCTACAGAAATTAATTTATAGTTGTTATGCTTTCAGGGGTTAAATGCTCTGCTAAATTTTGTCAACATTCAGTCTTTTTATTTCTTCACAGTTAGTTTTTGCAGACCGTCTTAGACTGTTTGACACTAGGCTATTTCTGTGAAATGGTTATGATTTAAGTTTGAAATAATTGTTAATTATTTAAGAACTGGAAAACCCTGAAAAACCTTTCCTGAATAAAGGTGCGTTCACACGGCCTCATAATTCCTGTAGTTACGAGATTCTAGCTTGTAAAAAGCGTTAACGTCCTCGTAGATCTCGTAATTACAGCTTGTAAGCTGCGCGTTTTCTGAAAGTAGGGATGGGCATATCGATATGAAGTATCGATATATCGATACTGACGTTGAGTATTGAAAGTATCGATACTCAAATAAAAATATCGATACTAAGGTGTTTTTTTTTAACCAGTGATTTTGTTTAATTAACAATAAATGTAATACATACAATATGCATTGAATTGGACAAATAATCTATGTTAGCGAATAATTGTGTAGTAGAAGTATTTTCCTGCTCATCTGAACACGCAAATGCTTCAAGTCAGAACCAGTCAATCACAGAAAGCGTTCGCTCACTGCCGACACTACATTTAAACGGCTGCATGCGTTTAATATTGTTAGAAACCATTAATGCTTTTGAGAAACGCAGCCCTGAATAATGCTTAACAGCAGACAGAACAACATAATATGTTTGAGTTATTTCACAACAAACAACATGAAATAGTAGCCTACATATTTTTTGCAATTACATTTATTTAAATTGAACATTTAAAGTTTGTATTGATGTTCTGTTCTGTAACTACACTGTCAGAATACAAAGTTTGCATTTTATGGATGCAACAGCCTGTCACTGGCAGTCCCTTATGAAAATGAACCATTACTACAGTGACCATAGTTCAGCTAAGCATATAGTATTTGTAGATTTCCATGGTTACCACTACAAATAAACATTTCAACATGTGTAAACAAAAATATAATCTAAAAAATTGCAATTAAGGCATATTGAATTTTAAAATACCTTTCAAATATAATGCTAAGTGGGTACCATTACCCAATTTACTCATAGTAATTCAATAATTTAAGGACTTGAATTATTAATAATTTAATTACTTAAATTCAGATTAGAGGTATCGATATCGGCGATTTTGGCCTTGAAAGTATTGGTATCATATCGAAAACAAAATAAGTGGTATCGCCCATCCCTATCTGAAAGCTCCCACATTCTGAAAGCATCCTCCCCATTCCGGTAAATACGAGGTGACGTGAATGCAGCATAAATGACGGTAACGGCTATGCACATTAAATCTGAAAATTCTGTGCGACTGCCACTAGGAGGCGAAATGCAACAATCGTACCCTAATGTCGTGTGCAGTGAAAAGGCGACTATGCCATGTCCTTTTTTCAGTCAGAAACACTGTGTGTTGTAAACAGCAAATTCAGCGTTTGAGAGGAAAAATGTCAAATTATGATAGAAAATGCAACAATTTGAATGAAGAGACCGTTTCATTCTTACCTTTATAGTCTGGAATGTCCATTCAGCATAAACTCGATAGTACAGTCAGCAATACGAGGATATGCAATACTAAAGCTGTGTAAACAGGTCGCGTGATGAGTTTATCCTTACGATGACAAATGTGCAAATAAGAACATTAACCCAGAGTTTAGGAATGTGCAGTATGAAACGTCAGCTTATGAATACCCAGGATAAATTGTTAACCCTGGGTTAATTATGAGCAGCGTGAAACGTGAAGCAAGATAACCCGGGATTCCATTTACCCGGGGTTTAGAATGACCCAGGGTTAAATATTTAAAGTGTGAAAAGCCCTCTAGAAGCACAGGAGAGCTTCACTCTTCATCCTTATGGTTATGCTGAGTCTAGTTAAACCTGCTGATACAGCTGGTAACACTAACTAGCTCAATCCAATGGCATAAAAGTGCCTAATGCAGCTGCAGAATCACACAGACACAAATGCAGTCATTTGTCCACTAGAGGTCCTCTTGTCAATGATGTCGGTGATGTGACAATACATACTGTAACTAGTGGAGTAATGGTTACCAGTCATCTTTCAGTAGCATGGGATCATGTGCTTTTCAGAGAAACAGATTCATAATGAAACAGAAAAACTGAATATTTCTTATGGGAAATAAATAAGAGTCACTTGTTTACTTTGATATCATCATGTCTTGAACTGAATATTCTAATGAATAATGAAACAAACCCTGAAAGATGTACTGCAGTAGACACGGACAGGATGGATGAATGCCTCTGTTTCCACTCTAACGATTATTTCAATAATCGATTAATCTGTCGATTATTTTTACGATTAATCGATGAATGGGGGGGGGGCATTAATTTCCAACCTTTTATTCAAAAACAGAAATGACAGTGCAAATTCACAGTGCGAAAAAATCCTCAGAACGTGCAAAAACAGGTTGCTCTTTTAACATCCCTGAGCTGTTAAAGTAATAAAAAACAAAAAACAAATGGACTAACACAAAAACATACACATGTATGCTTTACATCTGCCAAATAAATAAAGTGCACAAAAAGATGTATATTTTTGTTTAGCTTAAGATGACCAAGTGCTATAAAAAACTTTAAAATGAAATTTTAAAAGTACAACAAACACAAATATATTTGTCAACAATAACCGATATGGGACAAAGCACAGAATAAATACATGACAACAGATCAGTGTTAATTATGATAGCAAATTTTGATTTAGTTTTAGTCATAGTCTTTTGGATTTTCACTTTCGCGATCAAAGTGTACGCCACTGATAAGTATTGTAAATGCAGTATTACAGTATACACATACCAATTAAACGCGCAGGTCTCCTCTCGTGCGTCCTCCTCACTGGACGAGGCAATATCACTTTCGTTTCGCTTTCAGATATCTATTTTATAGATGCCATCAATGCTTTTATCTTTCTAGATGTAATTACCAAAATCAAAACAGTCCATAAACCTTAAATCCTCACGAAAACTTGCCGATGGTCTTTCCTCTATCTCCGCTCTGCTATTTATTTATTTATTTTTGCTCCGCTCTGCTTCGCACTCAACCGGGCTTTTTTATACTCAAACATCTCCGCGTCTTATTGAGAGGCTTAATAGTCGCACGACACAATGAATCGATAATGAAATTCGTTGCCAACTCTTTTAATAATCGAATTTTATCGATTTTATCGATTCGTTGTTGCAGCTCTAGACAGCAGTGTGCAACACTAGCTAATGTCAGCTTGGAAATGGAGTCCACTAACATTAGTTTCTCTCCCAGGGTATCGCGTTCAGTCTCTTGTGTGTCACGTCACTGTTTTGGGCTTCTGCTTGCTCATGTACCTATGGAGTGTGATCACGTGCACGAGAGAGTGAGGATCATCTGCAGTTCACTTAATGGCCACCAGTGTCACTAATAACAAGGGTTTTCTAATTCTTACAAACAGTACCTTTAACTTAATGTTTCTTATTCACTTAATTCCTGTTTAATTTTACTTAACTTAAAAATTCTTTCTGTTTCTTAAGGATCCTAATATAAAGAAAAATGTGGAGTGACCTCTTCTACCCTGATAATCCAAAGAGAAGGGAGCAGCTCATCCGCAAAAGTCAAGAGTTTCAACATGTGATGAAGAGCAACTTCGAAGCCACCAATGAACTAATTGATGTTATGAATGATCACTTGAGCTGCTCCTTAGAACATATCAAGCTAAACGAGGAAGCTTCTCTCCAGGAGAACTGTAATGTGATGATTGAATGCATGCATAAGATCCAGGCAGCGGTAGAGAAGATTGACAAGGAGCTGAAGGAGAAGCTGGAACCCACCCTGTATGAGAAGCTGCAAAACAAGTCTCTGTCTACTACAGACTTTCAACTGATTTCAAAAGCTTTGAAAGTAGTTTGTGGTTTTGCAACTGAGGGATCTACTACTTTAGTTAGTCTTTTAATTAATAAAGGAGTAATTCTAGCAAAAATAACAAGTACATTTGCTAAAATTGGAGCATTAACATTAGCCAGTGTTGGGTTGGGAGTGGTGTTCATGGGGGTCGACATGATTGTTGAGGCCATTCTTGGGAGCATTGAGCGTGATCAACTTGAGAAGGTCCTGGAAGAGTATGACAAAGCTTTGAAAGAATTCAAACCAGCGTCTTCAGAATATCAGGATAGCATTACCTATGTCCAATTCAAAATTAAGGAAATTAATAAATAAGAAATGTAAGTTTAAAAGGTTTTC
The DNA here is from genome assembly GCF_018812025.1 of Megalobrama amblycephala. Classification (NCBI taxonomy): domain Eukaryota; kingdom Metazoa; phylum Chordata; class Actinopteri; order Cypriniformes; family Xenocyprididae; genus Megalobrama; species Megalobrama amblycephala. The sequence continues at coordinate 24,457,448 of NC_063057.1, read as the reverse complement.
TTTTTCCTGCCTGGATTTAAAAAAAACTAATAATTGTTATTGTTAAACATGCAGAAATTCAGAAAGTTCAAAGTGACATTTTGAAAAAAATATGTAAAAAAGAAAGAATCTAGTGAGAAATGAATCACAGTTCTCCTGCTATTAAAGGGTCATAAAACATCTCAGGTTACGTATGTAACCATGGATCCCTGAGAATAGGGAACGAGACACTGTGTTGAAGTGCATATGGGGAATGCCTCCACGTGAACTGGTGTCTAAAAACAATATCAACTCACGACAATCCTATTGGCCGGCGACAGCCTATGACGTCATCATAGCGTGCGACCTGGAAGTATATAAGGAGAGCAGAGAGAACCTGAAGGGACTAGAGAACGTCTGAAGGGACTGTTAAGCAGGCAGGGCTGCTTGGCTAGTAAACTCAGTGTCTTGTTACCTGTTCTCAGGGAACCATGATTACATATGTAACCTGAGACGTTCCCTTTCGAAAGGGAACTCAACACTGCGTTTGACATGCTATGGTGAACGATACACCCACGCCGCCATGCTTGAGGGGAGTGCATGCCAAAAATGGCTAGACAAACGTCAAAACTAGCAGCTTCAACTGAAATGCCAGAATCACTCCCTCTACAGATCATACATAGGCTGTCAGTGACAGCATTCCCTATGGCTAACAGCCCAAAGAGGCCTTCCGCAGAAGGCCTACCAAGGCCGCTTAAAAGCTTCTGGAACCAAGCTTCTTTTCAAAGAAAAGTGGGTACCTTTAAGAGAATGTGGCCAGGGGGCCCAAAGGAACCCTAGCCAGTCACTTGTCAGGGGAATGTACTCAAACCTGATTGCCACCAGGGAGGCCAATCTGGTCTACTCTTACAGAAACCAAGTTTTGACCACCAACCTGTCTGATCACAGAGTCTCAAATCACATTCTTCAGAGAAGTCCAGTAAGAGTGACTGTAAAGAGGCAGTAACCAACCCAGACCAGAACGTAGAGATGGGCATCCCGGAGAGCAGAACTCAGCTTAGCGCTTTTTACCCTTACCAGTGAGGGGAGAAACACTCTGCTCAATCCTAGGATCTACTCAGCACCGAGGATGCTGTGCACTCTTAAGGAACCCAACAAGGGGAGTACATTTATTAGCCTGGGGCTGATCTTCAATAGGGAGGCCTCAGAGAGGCTTTCAACCACTGACCATTAGGTGCAGCTGCCAGTCCTTCTCCTCTCGATGAAAAGACCAGAAGAGAGTGGAGCATTTCACAAGAAAAACACACTCCAAAAACAAAAAGACAGATCCCTCAAGAACTGCCAGTACATGCTCTTTTGTTCTCATAAAAGACAACATTATAAGTTATGTATGTGATCAGATGTCAACACTATGGGACATGGATACACACACTTCCTGAAACATTTGTCAGACATAAATGATCTTACCTTAATATCGGTTTGATATCGCTTCAAACAGAACAGTCCCTGAAGACGAAAAGATACTGACTGGTTCTCTAGGCACTCCTTATATACTTCCGTGTCACTCGATGATGATGTCATAGGCTGTCGCCAGCCAATAGGATTGTCGTGAATTGTTTTCAGACACCGGTTCATGTGGAGGCGTTCCCCATATGCGTTTCAACGCAGTGCAGAGTTCCCTTTTCGAAAGGGAACCATGAGTAATTGTCCACTTCTTCCCATAGTGCAAATATGATGTCAAAATATACCATAAACAGGAGCTGCCATCTCTCTCTGATCAGAGTGTGTGCAGTGGTGATCACTGTAAAATCAACAAAAATAAATAAAATACGCATGTATGTCCTTGTCCATCATTACTGAGTCAATGATAATCACGTTGAACTACAGGCTTGAGTGGTTATAAACACTCTGTCACTAAATAATGTTTGTAACTTTAAATTAATTATAAGGATTTACCTATTTAATATTTTAACAGTGACTATCCAGTATTATTTTACATTTGATTACTTTATTAAATATCTGTAACTAGCATCTCTGTACCTGAATACTGTTAGAACTACTAAACTCAAGTGGTTCAACCAAACATCTCTGGTTCAAACACACACTGGAGCTTCCATGTTATCTGAACGATATGATCCCTTGTACATCCGTTAATCAGTGTTAAAAGAAAAGAAATGTCTAAATTAGATTGTTTGAATGATGCACTGATGGTTGTTAATTTCAAAGTAACTCCAAATTATACATTTACTGCTCTCATTATTAATTAGTTTTGGGCATGTTACACTTTTTGGCTAAAGGTTGCAAGCTTGCCTTCTAGCTACTTTGGCTATACGTACCTGACTCCTACCTGTGTTCCTGTCTGTTGCCAGTCATCTGTATTTTTCAGCCCTCATTTTCAATAAGCTAATTGGATCCTAGAAAAGGAAAGAGACTTTATTATCATTCAAGCTATGTGTTGATCTGAACTTTGCTGTGACTTACCTGTGTGCTTCAGCTGATCTTCCTGTTTACCTGCTAATAAACGTTCTCCTCTTCTGCTGCTGACAAACTTATGCAGTGAAGTCTGCAGTGTTTTATTTATTTTTATAAATTAAACACTACAGTATTTTACAATTTTTATTTATTTAAATTATTTTTACATTTATTTAATTTCTTTCTTGAATGGTACGGTTAAATCCACCTACTGTAGCTGAAAACAATTTCACTGTTTATTTGTAAATGAAGTCATTTTTTTTCAAATTTTTAATTTGTGTTTTTTTTTTATATATAATAATAAAGATTTAATAAAAACAATAAAGATTTCTATTTTTGGCCTAAATGTCTGTAATTCTTGTTTATATATTGTTACCTTGTAAGGCTATTTTTAAAATAGGAAAATTTGTTTGGCTGTATGGCTCAGTCACTTGCAAAATAGTAAAACAACATAAAAAAAAGAAAATCTAATAAAATGATAAAATCTAAAATTATGATTTTTCTTAAATTATGATATATTTTTGCCATGTCGCCCACCCAACCATACAGTAAATAAATAAACAGTGTGTCTGAATCAGAAAAAAGTAGATTATTTATTTATAGGTTTTAGAAATCCATATCTACAAAAATAAAAATTTTAGATACATTGTCAATTATAATCCATTATTATTTATTATACATTATTATTATATTATTGCTTATAATAATTATTGTTTTAACAAACATTTTGATTTTTGAAGGTTGCAAGGCCATTGAAGATCAAACCAGCATAATGATAATAAAATTAGAAGTAAATTTTTCGTTATTATATAATTATTATTTGTTATTTTACTTTATTTATTTTATTTCCCAACTAATGACTCATCCGGGCTTTCCAATAGGTTGCATGTGAGGGGGGGAAAAAGTAGCTTCCATCCACTTAAGAGTTGTGCACTTTTTATTTTAATATATTTCTTTACATAAATACTATTTTCTATTTAAAAGCTATAATTTCGTTATTTTACTAACCCAATTAATGACTCATCCGGGCTTTGCAATAGGTTGCACGTAAGGGGAAAAAGTAGCTTTCTTCCACAGAATCACCTTCATTTTTTCATTTGATAAAAATTGAGGAAATTGTCTTTAACGGTATTTATTAACCAGACAAAAGTTAATTGACGTTTGCTGAATTCTGGGTTTATATCTTAAACTGCCGCTTCAGTGCAGTATAGCCACATAGCTGTGTAACAATATTGAGCACGATCTCCCGAGACACTACAATAGACTACTAATAATTCATTAATAAGGGCTGTTTTCTTGAACAAAATCAAATATTTTAAGTTGAATGTATAGTGTTAGACATGTAAAACAGACAAGATTCTAACAATGTCAAGATCAAATGCCTGACACGATACTTTCACAGACTAACACACGTCACGTCTCTAGCATAGACTACAGTATTTAAAATAGCATATATGCATTAGTTATATTCTCAATTTAATTTACAGAGCAATTCCTGCAAAGATTTTAGGTTAACTATAGTCTATAGAAGAGACTAGGATTAGTGTGTGTATTTTTTTTAGTCTATCTATGGTGTCTCGCAGCAGAGCGTCACGTGGCATCACGATGGTGTCTCTACATCGTGTTGTCGGTCAGCCATCACGATGGATGATGATATCGTCCATCGTCACAAACCTATTTCCTTCATTTCATTTTGCGCGTTCGTTCCTCCCTAAAAGCCCAAATTTAACATCAGAATTGATAATTGCGGGACGTGTTTGATAATAGAAAGAGCATTTAAAAGCACAATAATTTGCACAAGAGACGCTGTTTCCAACTTCAAGGCGGCTCTCTGTTTGTGCGCTCTGAAACGGACAACATATTATACTTTAGGCTTCATGTGTGCGTCTAAACTACACACAAAAATATGTACTTTAACCCTCTGGAGTCTGAGGCTGATTTGGGGCCTGGAGAAGTTTTGACATGCTCTGACATTTGTGCTTTTTTCAGTTGTTCATTAACATATAAATGACAAAAGTGTCATTACACTGTATTCAGCACAAACTAGGCTACAATAATATGTGAGGGACATGTATGTACATGTTTGTGTTTTTGAAGGAATAATGTTTATGCGTGGTTATTGAAAAAACAAAAAACTTAAGTCACTGAAATAAGGCCAAAATAAGTATATTAAATCTGTGTTCACAAGACTTTTGGGTATTGGAGGTTGTAAACTAGAGTTTTTGCTTCAAAATTATGTAAAAATTATGCTGCCTACTCCTTCATATAAAACAATATATTGATTTAGTTTTTGTAAGACACTTTTTGCCAAGAAACACAGTACGCATGGAGGCGTGAATCACCACTGAAAAATGGGCCATTCTCACCTGAGAAGACAAAAGAATTGGATAGTAATGAGCTGAAATGACTTGCACATTAATGAGGCATTTCAGTCAGGTAGGCTGTGAAAAAAACCTTCTGTGATGTCTCAAGCTCATCATGATATATGAAACATACAGAAAAATATTATTACAATATAAAGTAATGGTTTTATATTATACTTTAAAATATAATGTATTTCTGTGATGCAAAGAGTCTGAATATAGGCTTTTAGTTTAAAAGCATGAACATTTGGAGAAATATTGGATTCTCATATTCTTATGTCAATTTTCTATACAGAGAAGTTATATTTATTTAATATTCATTGTCATTACTATGAGCGCTGGTGTTTTCAATTCATCCTTGAAGTCGGAGGGCGCTCTCTGTGCATTTTTAGTCCACAAATTCATCTAAAAGAAGAAGAGGCTATTCCATGAATGGAGTTTCCAATTCATACTGCAGCCGGAGGGCGCTAAAGAAACAAAAACTCATCTAAAATTCATCTGTAGAAGAAAAGAAAACAGGAACTAACTGCATGTCTTCTAGAGCTCCCTAACCATGACTTTTACATCCAGATAAACACTTTTCAAGACAATAAATACACGATTGAGACGATGAATGCATGCATTGACTCAGAATTTGCGTCTGAATAGCGCTGGCTCCGTGGGCGTGGCCGCATTAGCAGATAATGAGCTGAATCACGGATTTCTGACATGGCTCTCTTTTCATACAGATTACATAAACACAGAAGGTTTGTTTTCGATTTGACTTAAATGATTTAAAACCTGACATCTTAACATTTTTTTAGTAGTTTTCGGCTTAACGTTTTTAAGTTTAACTTTTCTGTGATTAGTATTCACTAAGTTACAGTTCATTTTCGGAGAACTATCAGATTGGACTTCGTTCAGAGGGAGAGGAGAAATCACGCATCATGTTAGTTTTCTTTATTTTACAAAAAGCACAACATTGTGTTTTTACTCTGAGTGTATACAAATAAAAGAAGATATTCTATAGTTTCAATTGATATATTACTTATGTCTCTATGACAAAAAATGACGGAGTATTTTAAGTCTGTTTTGCTGCAATGTGAAAAAAAACCTGCAAAACGCGCCGGCGCGTTTTCAGACCTCAGAGTGTTAATTACTTTTATAAGCCAACCTTGCTGAAATTAAAGGAACACTCCACTTTTTTTGAATATAAGCTCATTTTCCAATAGGAAAAATATTGAAACTCTTTGGTCATTTTTGAGCGAGATGCTATTGGTCTCATCAGATTCAATGAACTATGCTAAGCTATACTAAAAGTGGTACCGCCAGACTCGGCTGAATAGATTCGAAAACGGTAAAACTCAACTGTTTAACTCTAGGGGAGTTGGAAAATTAGCCTATTTTCAAAAATAGTGGAGTGTTACTTTAAAGCACTGTTTTTTTTTTTTTTTTCATTTATCTTTGTTTTGTTGTATACTTACTGCATTAATGTGACCATTTGTTTGTACTTTGTTTCTTTGTTCTTATTGTATCTTATCTTACATATATAAAACAAAAACTGGCAGGCACCGTTAAATCGAAACCCACCCCTAGTAATGACTCGGTTCATAAGCCATACGTTTACATGAGAACTAAATGACAATGCAATAAGTCTTGCTATTTTCATTATGGGAGAAATAATTAATCATTCTCATGAGTCGATTCTTTCACTGAACCATGTTTAAAATGCCATAAGTTTCCTATTAGAATTAGGTTAAATCTTTAAAACTATCCTGTATATTAAATCACAAGAGGTGTATGAAATGTCCTTATAGATTGATAAGCAACACTGTGTGTTTGTGCTTATACCCATTTAACCATATTTAGGACACAAATTTGTACTCAAAAGTGAGCTAAATCTGGCAAAACCTCATTTTGGGGAGTAAATTAAGCTTTTTTAAATAATTATTTATATATAAGCGATATAAAATGCTCCCTTTCGTGTGTGTGTCAACCAAAAGAAAAGTTTATAATAACTGACAAGTAACTCATATTAAAATTTAATTATTTAATTAATTATTTAATTATTTATGTAATTATTATTTAAGTAATTT